>NW_015412739.1:0-1837 GCF_001527695.2 Protobothrops mucrosquamatus | reverse complement strand
GGCAGCCCAGGAAGAGCGGTAATGCCTCGGCCAAGGCCGTTCCCACGGGGCAGCCTGTCCTTCTGAGCCCCGTTTGGACATTTCTTCGGCGTTGCTTCACCGCCTGGACGTCCCGAGGAATCTGGCCTCTGACTGCCTGGGTCTCCCTCCCCCACCCTCCCACCAAAAGGCCTGCATGGATCAGTGAGGGTCAGCCCCTGTCCCCCACCCTCCTCCCACCCAGCTGGCAACGGGCACCTCGGAGTAAAAGAGGCGGTGGCAGGCCGAGAGGCCGCCGGGCGAAGGGCAGAAGAGACGGGTCTTTAATGAGCACAGAAAACGGATACCGAGTGACCATGGGAGTAGTAAGTCTCACATTACTTGCAAACGCTTCTGGGCTGCTGGGGGTACCTGTTCTGGGATTTGGGGTGGGGTCCCAAGCCTTCGTGGGCATCGGCCTTTCTTAAATGCCTCGGGCTGGTTGACGTAGAGGGTCTGGCATTATGCGGTGTTTGGAAGGGGGCTTGAAAGACCCGCCAATCTTAAAAAAAGTTCTTTCAAGGTGTCCTGGAATGGTTTGGGGAGACTTTGAGCATGGGGAAGTTGTTTTTATTTTATTTTATTTTGTTTTTTTCCGGTGTTTCTTCTCTTCTCCCATGGTGGGAGAAGGGAAGAAGAAGCGAAAGCAAAGAGTCTTTTTTCTTTTGAGGAACTTTATACGATCCCTAGTCTGCGTCCCTTCCAGGGAATTGTGATTTGGGAAGGGGCTACGGCAAGCAAGATCCGTTCGTTTTTAAATGTGTAAAATTGTGTAAAAATGAAACATTTTCTGGTGAAAATTGCCTTTCGGTCACTTAGCCTAGGTCGACTTCAGCTCTGTGAGTTCTTTTCTTTTTCTTTTTCTTTTTTTAAATTGCCGTGGATTAATTTGTTAACTAATCACTCGACGGACCTTTTTCTATGACCAAATCCCCAGTTGGATTTATTTATTTTTTTAAAAAAAAAAGAATTATCTTTTAATGCCGGAAGTATGAAGCTGAAAATCACCATTTTGTAAGGGGAAACCGAAAAAAAACCCTCTTTATTCCGAGGGCCTCGTGTTCCTTTACCCGGAAAAAGAGACACCATGAAAGTATAGTAGCCAGATCCTTGTTGCCGATTTCAAGAAATTCTTGACAAATTGGGAGAGGCGGGTGCTTTAAAAAGCAACCGATTGAATCTCTCCTTTGCAAGCCAGTCATTGGCATATCGTAAAATGGCATAAAACCTGGGGGGGGGGGGCGGGTCCCCAGGTTGCCGAACCCAAGGCCCTGATAGCCCTTTGTGGGAGACCCAAGCCCGACAGATCCGGGAGCGGGACTCTGCCGTAGAGTTGTCGTAAAAAAAGGTTGGGAATCTCTTTTCCAGGCCTAAGCCGGCCTCGCCCTGCTCTCGCAGGTGTACGTAAGCTGAGCTTTCAAAGCGGTGAAACAGAAGATCCGTGGGCTTCTCACGGATACGTTTCCTGCTTGAAGGCCAGCCTTCTGGCTTGTCCTCTTCAAGTGGCAGGGAGTCATTCCCCAGGAGGTCCTGCTTTTGGGACTACCTCTGAATCACCTTTAGAAAAGGGGCCGCTTTTGACATCATCCAAAGGAGTGGCTGCTTTGAAAAGCCGAAACACTTCGGCACAAATGGAATCGTTTCTCTGCTCCCAGCCGGAAATTTGCCATCGCAGAACAAAGAGAGCCCTGGTGAATACGGGTAGTCCTCAACTTAGGACCAGAATTGACCCCGAAATTTCTGCTGCTAAACGAGACATTTGTTAAGGGAGTTTTGCCCTCATGTTACGACCGTCTTTGCCACAGTTCTTCAGTGCATT
>NW_015412738.1:0-1837 GCF_001527695.2 Protobothrops mucrosquamatus | reverse complement strand
TAGTGGGCTTGTTCTCCTATGTTGTGCCATGTGCTTGTGGTTGTTTTGTTCATGAACGCATGGCACAACATAGAACAAACCCATCAGGACAAGATTCAGCAGTTCATCTGTCTATGGCAGGGGTAGGCAACCTCCGTTCTTTTATGACTCGTGGACTTCAACTCCCGGAATTCTGGGAGTTGAAGTCCATGAGTCAAAAGAGCCAAGGTTGCCTATCTCTGGTCTATGGAGATTCTTAGCCAGGTCACAGTTTGCTCCAAAGGTCCTTTTCCAAGAGGCAACGAGACATCGTTTTTTCTTGAAGACTTTCACTTCTCATCCAAGAAGCTTGATGGATGAGAAGTGAAACATCTTCAAGGAAAAACAAAGGAAGTCCAGTTGCCTTTTGGAACAGCGGTCCATCTGCATTTGAGAGATGAAGGCCACTCTTGAAGACAGCAAAGTCCACGCTCTGGATGGAGAGGACCCCCGTCTTGAAAAAGGGGTCAAAGAGGCCGTCTGTGTTAAAACCCAACAGGCCTCTCGACAGAGGGGGAGGGATACGACACCACCTCTCTCCTGTCTCCAACATGGTCCTTTCAGCAGTCCCAAGAAGGTCCCAGGCCCATCTCCACACTGGTCCAGGTGACTCGGAGGACACAGATAAACCCCCAGGTGGCTTCAACCGCAGAGAGAACGACCGACCTTTGGAGTACTAACGACCAGATGACTGCAAAGAATATAAATCCTTCCATTTCCCCACCATTCAGTCAGAACTGAAGAAGCTTCTTGGATGAGAAGAGGAGGGGGTGTACCCCTCCAAAAAACCCAAAACATAAGCACCTCCCCACACACAGATTCATGTATAAAGTCAAGTCACAAAGTGTCCGGTTCATTCCACTATATTGGGACACCTCCCTCCCCCCCATTACTGCATGTGCCTGTGTACATTAACACAGTTGCATACAGTCATCTAGGCTAAGATCTATTGGGATCTTTTTTCCTAATAGATCTTAGCCTATATTGCTCTATGTGTCTGTGTTAAGATACACAGACACACAGAGCAATATAGGCTAAGATCTATTAGGAAAGCCCCAATAGATCTTAGCCTATATTGCTCTGTCTGTGTTAAGATACACAGACACACAGAGCAATATAGGCTAAGATCTATTAGGAAAAAAGATCCCAATAGATCTTAGCCTAGATGACTGTATGCAACTGTGTTAATGTACACAGGCACATACAGTAATAGGCATATTCCCTAATATATGGTATATGTTTATATATCTACATATTACCATATATTAAGGTGTATACCATACTAAGGTTACCAGCTCTGGGCTGCAAAAGAAAAAAAAGCCACTAGAGGGCAGCAAATTACATTTGGCACCATCTAGTGGCCTAGCATATTTTTGCAGGCCAGATCTGGTAACCTTAGAGCAGTCTTTTTCAAACTTGGCCACCTTAAGATGGATGGCTTTCAATTCCCAGAATTACTTGGGAGTTGAAGTCCCAAGTTTGCAAAACACTGCCCTGGCTTATACACAATATACATCCAGCTGCATGTGTGCATCTTTCTTCTGCAGCTCCACTGATATATATATGGGCAATCCAGGGACCTTCCACCATGTCACAATTTGCCTCTTCGGCAAGTTTTCAAGAAGGAAGTTCCTAGAAAAGGAAGTGTCTTGATAGGGGCATCAGGATACCTCCAGAATACCAAAACCATCTTCCTGGTCTGGAAAGATTCCTTTGGGGAAACTGCTGGATTAGCCCAATCGGCGTGAGGAAAACAAGGACATTTAAAGTTGCCCAGAAAAGACCCTTTTGCCCATATATACCAGTCACTTTTCTCCTG
>NW_015412737.1:0-1837 GCF_001527695.2 Protobothrops mucrosquamatus | reverse complement strand
CACCAATTAGCCTTGCAGAAGCCACAACTAAGAATGGCTGTTTGTGCTAGAACATGTGCCCTTTGTCCATTATGGAGAGACACCAGTAGAATGACTCTAGTATTGGGAAGACATGGCAATGGGAATTTCTTTTCCCTTTCTCAAAGGGAATGAAAAGCATCTGTGATGGCAGCGTTGGCTGGTGCCAATTCATTTCCTCTCTTGACGCTTCTGCCAAGGGACTTAAAGCATAAGAAACTCTCCGGGAGGAAGAAAATTGTGGCGCTTATAAATATTTGCCTGTGCAAAATCTTTTGCAAGCTTCTCTCCTTCCCCTACAGTATAAAGGACGTATTTTATTTCAGAGGTTACATATGCTGTGTGTTTAGTGTGTCTCTGTGTGTGTCTGTGCTAGAAATCATTTTCAGATTCTTACTGCTGTGTGGCTGCTATTAGTCAGAAGGAACGTGATTGTGTCTGTGTTTGTGTGTATGTGCGTGTATTCTCACGCCAATCACACACCAGTGACTAATGCCTTTCGCCCATTGTGGTTAATCAAGCTCTACTGCACTAAGTAGTAAAGAATTCAAGAAAGCAAGGGGGGGGAAATGCATTCCCCTGCTGAAATTTAACATCAAGTTTATTATGTCTGGAAAATTATGCTACAACAGAAATGTAATATAAAGAAATATTTTCCCTTCCTTGAGCTTACTTTGTCATGTAAGCAACTTGGAGCAATACTGCCATCTCCTGACTCTTCACTTTTTAAGGAAGACAAAGGATTCAGTCACCTTCCAATGAGGGTTTTTTTTGCGTAACAAGTACACATAATTCCCTTACACAAAGGAAAAATAAGTCTGTTTCATTGGAAAAAGTTAAAGAATGCAAGAAAAAAAAGTATTGTTCTGAACATACCTTGCATTACATTACATGCACGTGTGCGATGTGCCAGCTTGTGCGATTAACTAATCAATGGGCTTGGGGTGTGTGTGTGTGTCCTGTTCAGTTAATCATTGTGGAAGCAACAGGAACAGAATAGCTAGCAGTACCGAAAGCTGTAATTCAGTAGTTGTCTCTTTAACTCGTTTGTGTTTTTGCATAGGGAAAAAAAAACAACTCGAGTTGCATAGAATGTTACGCAACTGCTACCAAGGCAAATTTGCAAAACTTCTCGTCCTGTTTCTCACAAGACCACAAGTCTTCGTCCTACATAAGAGTTGTAGCAAAAATTGTCCTGCATGTATCCTAATCTACAACCTAAAAGTGTTGGAGATGTGGAAACTTAGATGCAACTTATTTTCATATGTGGTGGACATGCAGGGGGGGTAAAGGCATTCTGGATAAAGATATGGTGGAATATTCAAAATATTTTTAAGAAAAAGATAAAGTTTAAGCCGCAGATATTTTTGTTGGGTATTATGGAAGATTTGGATAAAAAAGAAATGGATTTGATGTTGAATTTGATAACTGCTGCAAGATTACTAGTAGCTCAATGTTGGAAAACGGAACATTTGCCCACTATAGAAGATTGGGTATTCAAAGTTTCAAATTTAGCAGAAATGGCTAAGATTTCTGCCTATGTGAAGGATTATTCACAAGAAAGATATATTTTGGTTTGGAGAAGATGGATAGATTATATTGAGAGTAAATATGGAACTAAAAAGTTTCATTCATTTGGTTTTTGAGTAAACTTTAGAGTGTTAATGTAGTTTATGTGTTAAAATTGGATATTTATTTTTATCTATAATTATTAATATGATGTTATAATTATTGTGTTTAATATGTTTGTTTAAAAGAGAGTTAAAGGATGTTATAGATTTGTTAATTTAATAGTGATTAAGGTTAGACAGAGTATGGT
>NW_015412736.1:0-1837 GCF_001527695.2 Protobothrops mucrosquamatus | reverse complement strand
GACTGGACAGCCATTTGTCTGAAATGGTATAGGGTTTCCTGCCTGAGCAGGGGGTTGGACTAGATGACCTCCAAGGTCCCTTCCAACTTTATTATTATTATTATTATTATTATTATTATTATTATTATTATTATTATTATTATTATTATTATTATTATTATTATTATTATTATTATTATTATTATTATTATTATTATGTTGGAACAATTAAAGCTGGACAGAGACTACAGGCTTCTAAAGTTTCTGTAGATGCTTATGTCAATGCATTTAAGGAATCAGCTAAAGCTAAACTGCAGATATGATTTAATATTAAGAAGTGGGGAAATACATTCACAAAACACTGACATATTTGCAGTAGATTTGATACATAGAATACAGCGGTTACCATGAGAAATTATATGAAAGTACTCAAGAAGAAAGTCACCTAATGGCTTCAATGATAGCATTTCTACAGAAATTTAATTATTTATGTTCATCAGCAAAAGGTGGTGACAGAGTTAGTAAAAAGAAGTTAAAAGATCATTAGAGCTACAAAGTTTCAGGATTCAAATCAGTCACAAGCAGAAATATTTTTACTGCTATAGATCATTGTAACATTACAAGGCCAGTTTGATCTAGTGGTTAAGGCACCAGACTACAAGCTGGGAGATCATGAGTTCTAGTTCCACTATAGCCATGAAAGCCAACTGGGTGACCTTGGGTCAGTAACTGTCTCTCACCCAATTCACCTCACAGGATTGTTGTTTTGGGGAATATAGGAGCAGGGAGGAGTATTAAGTATGCTCACTGCTTTGTTTATGGCAGGAAAATAAATAAACAAATAACTAGGCAAGTATAACCTATTTATATTGAAAAACTGGATTGAAATTGTTAGAATAATTGTTATAAGATGAGGATGCATCTCATATACAACATGAACAACCATATAAAGGAGAAAAGTCTGTAGGGGATAAAAATACAACAGAAAGTAAATATGATGAGTTCATGTTCTGGATTCCAAAGAGAAAGAAATTGTGTTCATGGGTACTAACTAGACATCCTGGGACTGGACAGAACTTTCTTTACAGCAAAGTATATAAAATTCACCAAAGAAAGGAAAAAAATATATCTGGAGAAGAACTAGACATAGTACTACATATACCATGGCCAATGGATCTCAATGGAAGGTGATACAATAAAGGAAACAGAACGGTGTGTTAAATGTGGTTGACAGGCATTCAACAAGCTAAGCATAATTTTCAAGAACAACCTCCCCTACGCCAGAAGAGAAACGTTTTCCACTAGTGGGTGCTACCTACTCTTACACATGCTGGTGAAACATGGACAGTAATCTCACAATCGATACAAAAGCTACGAGTGGCACAAAGAGCCATGGAAAGATACTTGATTGGCATCACAAGACAAGATACAAACACTTGCACATGGATTAGAGAACAAACGAAAGCATACCATATCATCAAGAGAGTAAAAGAATTGAAATGGAAATGGGCTAGTCACATAGCAAGAAGAACTGATGGCAGGTGGACCAAGGCAGTCATTGAATGGGTCCCACTTGATAAAAAGCGCCCACAAGAGAGACATAAAACAAGGTGGATTGACGACAACTTCAGCAAGTATTGCAGGTCCAATTGGCAAAAGAAAGCTCAGGACCGTATTGGTTGGAAGCATGCGGAAGAGGCTTTCATCCTCTGCAGTGGATAGACAATGGCTAAAAAGATGATGATGATGATGATATTGTATTTGCAAGGAAAATTAAGTTGTTGCCAACATTTATTTTAATTTTTGCCTATGGTCCGTCTACCCATCTACAACAAATATGACTGAGTTACTCCACAAA
>NW_015412735.1:0-1837 GCF_001527695.2 Protobothrops mucrosquamatus | reverse complement strand
GCGGATTCGGTTCGGCTGGTCCTCCAACTGCTCTCTAGGCGTCTTTTCCGACGTTTCATCTCTCTCAGCCCCTCGGTAAACCAAGGGGATGGTCGAGATCCACGTCGGGTCAGAGGCCGCAAAGGCACGACTCGGTCCAATGCTGCGGCGGCAGTTGTCTCCCATGCCGCCGCCTGATTTTCCGCCGAGTCGTGGACCAAATCCTCCGGATATGGCCCAAGCTCCATCAGGAACCTCTCAGGGTCCATCAGTCGCCTGGGACGGAACCATCTAGGCGGTTCTTTTTGAAAGCCTCCAGTGATGGAGCACCTACAAGTTCTGAAGGCAACTTCCATTGGTTGATTGCTCTCACCATTAGGACATTTCTCTTTAGTTCTAGGTTGCTTCTCCCCTCGGTCAGTTCCCATCCAAGATTTCTTGTCTTGCCTGTTGGTGATTTAGAAATTAGTTTGACCCCCTCGTCTTTGCAGGAGCCCCTCAAATATTGGAACATTGCTATCATGTCATCCCTAGTTCTTCTTTTCATTAAACTAGACATACCCAATTCCTGTAACCGTTTCTCGTATGTTTTAGCCTCCAGTCTCCTAATCATTCTTGTTTCTCTTCTCTGCACTCTTTCCAGAGTCTCAATATCTTCTTTATGTTATAGAAAGAATATGTTATACCTTCATCCCAAATCACAAAAAGGATCTTTGCTCAAAGCCTAGAGTGCCTGTCTAAAATTTGGCAAGATTTATGGTCCTAAAAATATCCAAAAATATCATCTAATCCTTATGCAAACCTCTAACAATCTAACACTGGTATTTTCATTAAAATAAACTAACAGACAGAATGTAATAAGACTTTACATTAAAGTCCATTCAATCATTCTTCTCTTATTGAGCTGATTTCATCCTCTCAGGAAAGTCAACCATGTATACAAATTTCTTCATTTTATATTAGAAAATGATCTTTCCTTAGCTGTTTCTGAACTTTCTAGTCTGGGCAGTAGAAACAAAAAAATGTTCAACCTCCACAAATCATATTTTTGGAGTTTGATTCAATCAGGATCAGACAACTTCTGACTCAGTCCAGTTAATTAGGTTTTCTTCTCGAGTGTCAAACTGGATCTGCCCCAGATGTTGAGATCTTTCCACTTGAGAATAAAATGGAGGAGTTTCTTCATGTTGTATTCTCTAGAGATTTAAACTTTTCTCCTTCCTTCCTTCCTTCCTTCCTTCCTTCCTTCCTTCCTTCCTTCCTTCCTTCCTTCCTTCCTACCTACCTACCTACCTACCTACCTACCTACCTTTCTTTTCTTGAGATTAAATATCTACTTTCTCAAGTCCTAGCAAAGTTTTAGACATCTCATGAGTTGGATGTGTTTAGAAACAGCCTTTGTTTCATAATTAATAGCTGAAAAGAATTTAATATATAGAGATTCCCTGAGCTTTAGAATGTATCTTGATGAAACAAAGCTGTTTTGGAGTAAGATATATTTCAGAATCATGAACATTGTTATGCTGAAGATAGAGCTATGCCATCATCCTGTACTATGCTATTGAATATGTCTTGGTAGTTAGTTACTTCGGAATTTATTCTGGTGACAGATTGCTCTATTACCTTAAAAAAAAAGGAAAATGCATCTTCACTAAAGGCTTCTTTTAATGGTGAAACTAACAGGTTCCAACTTCTCTTTCTGCTGTATCTCCCCAAGGCAATGAAGGAATTAGCTTTGTGTGCCTGTGTGCGTCAGTGAGACATTTTGAAATTTCACACATTTAAATCATCCCAACTTTGACAGAATTTTAAATACACAGAAATACATTTCTAAATTCAGACATTTACCTGTCATCTT
>NW_015412734.1:0-1837 GCF_001527695.2 Protobothrops mucrosquamatus | reverse complement strand
CATAGGAAGTCCTCGGCTCACGGCCACGGCTGGCACCAGAATTTCCGTTGCTAAGCAAGGCGGTTGTTAAGTGAGACACACCCCAATGTCATGAGCCTTTCTTTCGCCCCCAATGGTTGTGGAGCGAATCACCCCGTGGTTCTGGTGGAGTGAATCTGGCTTGCCCCATTGTCTCTGGCCCTGGGGACTCAAGGCAGCCATCGTAAACATATCCGAATTTTGATCCTCTGACCCTGGGGACACAAGGCAGCCCTCGCAAAAGGGCAAGGACCAGTCGTAAGTCAGCTTTTTTCAGTGCCCCTTGTGGCTTCAAACCGCTGTTCACGGATGGCCGTAAGTCAAGGACCACCTGCGTTCTTCACCAGCCTTCCCACTCCGGCCTGTTGGGGTCCGGGCTCACAATGTGAGACATGCTTGCGGTTGATCTGCTCGTTTCCTTGCACTTGAGAAGGCACCCACGAGTTTTTCAGTCCACAGTTGGAGCAGAAGCCATCATGAACCAGGTTCCTAAAAAAGTGAGTTAGCAGGGTTACTACTCGGTGCAAGGAGAAATGTTTTCCTCTACCCTGTATGAGAATGACCTGGAGTTGAATCCAGGATTTTCCCCACTGACCAACTACTCCTTAGGCCAATGCTTCTCAGCCTTAAGACCTTAAGGTGCTTAATCCTTAGAGGGCGGAAGGCCCCCCCCATCTTGAAACTGCTGAGGCTGAGAAAGCCTGATGTGCTGGCTAGGAGAGATGTATTTCCTAAGCTGCTCAGCCAGTGACCGGGCTCCGTTCCTGCAGCAGAAGCGTTCCTGATGTACGGAAGAGAGCTGCCATCCACTCCCCCGTCATTCAAAGATCTATCTGGGTATCTCCGGGAAGCAAATATAGATGAATAATGCCAGATCCATTTAGGGGACCGATAAAAACATCCAAATGCAGCTGCGCCATTAAAATCAAGATTTTAATCACACGCTGGGAACGTGGCTGGATGCCACCTTTAAAATCTGCAGAGAGCAGACCAAGGTCAAGGAGACGGTAGCTGTTCTGAAAACCCTTTTCCCAAGTCCACTTGGGGAAAACCCCTTCCCCGGGTTTCCTGGAACATCCAAGCCAAAATTGAGGAATTGGGGTGCTTGACTATGGACAGAAACAGAGATATAGTGGACGTAACAGAAGCCTGATGGATCCCGAAAAAGTGGGTAGGGGGGATTGAGCCAACGTTCCCCTTAGGTCAAAGAGAACACCGCATAACACTTTGCGTGCTAGGAAACACTGGAAAAAAGGGGAGCACTACAGTGGTGATGTCTGGACCCCAAATTAAATTTGTTCTCGGACTCTGCTGTCACTGACTGACCTGCTCATAATAGTGAAGGTGATCAGATAGATTGCAGAGTTCTTCTAATGAAGGGAAATTCATTTCGCTTCACACAGACTGTCCACTCCTGGATAAGACCTAAGTACCTGTTCATGTTCACCGGATGTGTTCACCTGGAGCTTGGACACTCAAGACTGACGCTGAATAATGGCTCATTCTAGCTCTATGAGTCACTGGTGGTAAGAAACTTTATTGTTCATTTATTCATTTGTGTGTGTGTGGGGGGGGAATCTCCATCCAACCCCTTTGGAATCAGGGACTGAGGTGTGCAAACATCTTTAGAGCCTGGTCATCAGCACATGCAGTGAACATAAAAGTCAGGAGACCCAAGGATGACAGGCGTCTCTCCCGTTTGCCCCAGATTAGATTAGCTTCCTTTGGATCCATCCTGCACAGATCCAGGATGGCCTAGGTTGCAAGGGGAGACAAAGTCACAACAACCCCTTCTGCCCACACCCATCCCCCCCCCCGC
>NW_015412733.1:0-1837 GCF_001527695.2 Protobothrops mucrosquamatus | reverse complement strand
ATCCATTGAGGTGCCTTGGATTGTTTCTGGGATCAAAATGGGCTCCAGGAAACAGGCTGGCCGAGAATGTCGGGTTTGTAACTCAACAGGTTTTGAAGGGTCCAGGTGGTGAAGAATTAACTCTGACACACCATTGACTAGGCCAGGGGTAGGCAACCTTGGCTCTTTTATGACTCGTGGACTTCAACTCCCAGAATTCTTGAGCCAGCATGGCTCAGCTTGGAAACCTTTCCCTTTCCCCTCAGCATGGCTGGCTCAGGAATCCTGGGAGTTGAAGTCCACCAGTCATAAAAGAGCCAAGGTGGCCTACCCCTGGACTAGGCTGACTAGACTACCATCCCTGTTCAGTCCTTGACCTCTGTTCCTAAGCATCTGCAAGAGGGTAGATCTTCTTCCACCATGGAGGTCTCCATTTTATCTCCAGTGGGGCACGTTGGGCTGAGAGGCAGTGGCCAGCCCAAGTCCTCCAGGCATATGTGGCTGAGGGGAGATTTGCATGTCGGTCTATCTAGCCTCCAGTACCCCATCCAGATTCTTTCAGGTTAGGCTCACCCTCACAAATTGGGGATTAATCAGCCTATGAATACAAGATCCTACTACCTGGATGGATGCTCCAGCTAACCCTTTGGGAACTGGCACCTACTGTGAGGCCGACGTGGTTGTCATGATGCTCCAGATGATTTGAATGGCTTCTTTTCTGATGACTACCCTCCTCTGTTTAACTCTTCGCAGACCAGCTTCCATGTCAGCCCTCATGCCTTCTCCGATCGTCTCATCAAGTTCGGCATGTACAGGAACTATGGCATCAACACCGTCATGGAAAAAAGCTACGTGACCGGTCCCGACAACTTCATCACTTTCCTGGATACCCTCAACTTCCACCCCAGTTACCGAACTAAAGGACCTTCCCTTTCGGAGTAAGGGGCACCGGAAGACTTCCTGCTCTCCTTTAGCTTTTCACCATTCTAATGACCAGACTAAAAAAAAATGATTCCTCGATATGAAGAAATGTTTGCAATGTTCCCCCTTCCTTGGAAATTTCTTTTCAAAGGTGACCTGCACCAACAGAGACTTTAGAATGCTCCTATAGGATCCTGGCTTGTAGCTTGCAAACAGTCTTAGCCTCTTTCTTAATATGATGAGCATGTTAGAGCAACGTTACCTGCCTTAAACATGTTGGGAATGGTCCTGTCTGTGTGCCTGGTTTCAAAATTGGGGCAAGACCTACTTTGCCGGCCAAAGATGCCACATCTGTCCCACAGCAGCCCTAGCAACTAATAGAAGAGAATCTTTGTAGCTCAGAGTTGAACTGTGGGGTCCTCGGTGCTCTCTGACGGTGGTGGTTTTCTTGCAGACATCTTAGTCTAGAATTGATGATGTTACCTAGTTTGGTAATGAAATGTCTGCAAGAAAGCCACCAAGGTCAGAGAGCACCGAGGACCCCACAGTCGTCGTCGTCCTCGTCCTCGTCCTCCTCCTCCCTCTAAAGCCCACTCTCTTCTAGCACTGATGATGTTTCCTAGTTTGGTAATGAAATGTCTGCAAGAAAACCACCAAGCTCAAAGAGCACCAAGGACGCCATAGGAACAGCTATGAAAATAATAATAGTAATAGTAATAGTAATAGTAATAGTAATAGTAATAATAATAATAATAATAATAATAATAATAATAATAATAATAATAAAGTTGGAAGGGACCTTGGAGGTCATCTAGTCCAACCCCCTGCTCAGGCAGGAAACCCTATACCATTTCGGACAAATGGCTGTCCAGTCTCTTCTTAAAAACTTCCAGTGTTGGAGCATTCACCGCTTCTGGAGGCAGGTAGTTCCACTGGT
>NW_015412732.1:0-1837 GCF_001527695.2 Protobothrops mucrosquamatus | reverse complement strand
CCCAGTGTGCCTGCCTGTTTGTATCACACTTAATTGTGCTCTTTTCTACCGAGGCTGCTTTAGAAGCACACAAACACAAAGCAGAGATCAGCTGTCGCTTTGCAGCCTGTTGAGATCCAATTATTTCTCCATCGGACACTTTTAATGGCAGGGAATAGCTAAGTTCAAATGATGGGTCATCTGGTATTCTCATCGTTAGCGTCAGCTTTTCCCCCAGGTCCATCAAGACAAAGCACGTGCACCATAAAATCCAGTGAACTTAATAATAATAATAATAATAATAATAATAATAATAATAATAATAATAAAGTTGGAAGGGACCTTGGAGGTCATCTAGTCCAATCCCCTGCTCAAGCAGGAAACCCTATACCATTTCAGACAAATGGCTGTCCAGTTTCTTCTTAAAAACTTCCAGTGTTGGAGCATTCACCGCTTCTGGAGGCAGGTTGTTCCACTGGTTAATTGTTCTAACCGTCAGGAAGTTTCTCCTTAGTTCTAGGTTGCTTCTCTCTTTGGTTAGTTTCCACCCATTGCTTCTTGTCCTGCCTTCAGGTGCCTTGGAGAATAGCCTGACTCCCTCTTCTTTGGGGCAGCCCCTGAGAGATTGGAAGGCTGCTATATGTCCCCCCCTCGTCCTTCTCTTCGTTAAACTAGACATACCCAATTCCAGCAGCCATTCCTTATATGTTTGAGCCTCCAGTCCCCTGATCCTCTTTGTTGCTCTTCTCTGTACTCTTTCTAGAGTCTCAACATCTTTTTTACATCGTGGTGACCAAAACTGGATGCAGTATTCCAAGTGTGGCCTTACCAAGGCCTTGTAAAGTGGTATTAATACTTCACGTGATCTTCAGCAAGACTCTGAATTTTATTGGAGAATGTCATGAGCATGTCCTTGTCCCTCCTTAGCTTATCCACAAAAAAGGGATCTCTAATCTTTAAGAATATTAGGATCCGGTAGGGCTTGCTGGTTCATGGACACCAAGAGAAACTCTGTGAAGTATCCTTAGATCCGTCGGGTGCTGGGTGTCGAGGAAATTTTAATTTTTTTAAAATCCTTTAATCCCAGCTTAAAACTGGTTTCAGCTTAACCCTAAGATGAGAGATCTAACTACCTTTCCCAGATATTTTGCGTAGTCTCAACAAAATATTGTCTTGGGAGAGATTACATGACCTGTCACCTGCTCAGAATTAATCCTGCAGAAACGATACCCTTCTCTTCTCCTTTTCACTGTTTTGCCTTTTTTTAAAAAAAAAAAAAAAGGGGGGGGGGTGTAATTGGAGAAATAAAAACAATTCTATTCCCATGAAGGCACAATTCTTTCCTCTGAAAGCCACCTACTTCACAAAGATAAACTCTTCTGGGCTTATGCAAGCCTGATTGCAAAAGAGAAACAGAGGAGGTGCTTCTGAAAGGCAAATTAAACACACACCCGATCATTTTCAAGTAAGAATAACCACGTTATTTTGCCCTTCTTTCCTATTCCTACCTAACTTTTTTTTTTTCCCCTGCTTTGCTACAGTTTCCACAATTTCTTATCTGTCCTTCGCAAGAGTGTGGCGAGGAGGCGAGGAGAAGCTTGGCGTTCTATGGTCTCTTTGTGGCCAAGTTAGATATGAATTTGCGAGGGGTTGATTTATTATAATAATAATAATAATAATAATAATAATAATAATAATAATAATAATAATAATAATAATAATAATAATAATAATAATAATAATAATAATAATAATAATAATAATAATAAAGTTGGAAGGGACCTTGGAGGTCATCTAGTCCAACCCCCTGCTCAGGCAGGAAACCCTATACCATTTCGGACAAATGGCTGTCCAGTCT
>NW_015412731.1:0-1837 GCF_001527695.2 Protobothrops mucrosquamatus | reverse complement strand
CACCCCCCCCCCCCACACACAAAAGGGCAGGGCTAAAAGCCAAGTTCCTAACCAGAACTCGGCTTTTCTGAAACCCCTGGCTTGGGAGGAACCACTGGCAGAGCGTGTGAGTGAGGTATTGGATATAAAACGTCTGCAAGAAAAGCACCAAGCTTGGAAATGTGGGAAGTCAGCCCCTCAGAGAAGGAAATATTAAAAAGGCAGAAAAATATATTTCCTCAAAGGATCTTAAAGGAGCAGGAAAGCATGCTCTGTTTTCTTAATAGCCCCCAGGTCTCCCTCCCCCAAGCAGAAACCAGCCCTATAGAGATGCACAGATGTAAATCCAGGGAGCTAGGAGATTAAGAAGACAAAGACCTAATATCTGCATACCCCACGTGGGACAGGACATGGTAGGATTAACCCACAAAGGCCAAAAGGCACACCCAAACTCAGGTCAGAATACATGACACAGGAAATAGCCTCAAAGCAGGAACAGGAAATAACTCCAAACAAAAAGCTCCAGAGAGTATAAAAATCCACTTCCTACATGTGCTCAGTCCTTTTTTTCACTTCTCTTGCTGTCAGAATCATCTTCCTGTCTGGTGCTCCTCTCCAATAAACTAGAACCTTCTTCCCAAAGCAGTTGCCATGTTTATTCCCAGCTTGGATGAACCAGGATGAAGATCTTTCTTCCAACAGAAAGCACCAAGGATCCCATAATAATCCTCTTCCTCCTCCTCCTCTCTGCAAACCTCACTCCCGTCCAGATTTTTTTTTTTTTTTTGAGATTTTATTAAATTTATACCCCGCCCTTCTCCCGGAGGACTCAGGGCGGCTTACAGCCAGTCCTAATGATGTTAGCTAGTTTGGGGTAATGAAACGTCTGCAAGAAAACAACCAAGCTCAGAGAGCACCAAGGAGCCCTCATTTCAATCCTGAGCTACAAATATTCTTTTTATACGTCAGAAAGCCCAAATAATTATTAAGGGAGATCTAACAAAACCCTACAATGTGCAAAAAGAAATAAGACATGAATGACTCGTGTCTCCTCTCTCGTTTAGTCTGGTTCTTGAAAATACTGACTCAAGATAGAAGACAAGGATGAGGGAAACACAGTTTATAAACTAAAACGAAGGGCTTTTGCAAATGACTTGGTGTTCTCTCTAGAAGATCCTTTAAAGATCTACGTTGAAATATTAATGGACAAATTAAAAGAATGTGATGCACTAGCAGGTTTCAAGATTAATTGAAGATGGAGATGTTAACAAAAAAAATGTGAAAATAGAAGGTTAAACAGAATGGATGAACAAAACAAGTTTTGAGATAGAGAAGAAGGTGAAATATATGCATATCGCTTTGACAAATATGACTTGTAGCTTACTCCAAAATAAGTATGTTAAGACATGGAATGAAGTTAAAAGAGGTATGTTAAGAAAGGAGAAATTACAACTGTCATTGCTGAGGAGAATTTGTGTGATAAAAATGAATGTCTTGCCTGAAATGATGTTTTGTTTCAGACAAAGCCTCTTTTGACAACCGATGCACAATTTAGATAGAGGCAGAAGGATATAATCTCAATTTGTGTAGAAAGGGAAACCCCCCCCCCACGAGTTAAATATAAAGTGTTACAAAATGCAAAAGAAAATGGAGGATTGGGTTTACCTGATCTGAAATTGGTTTTGCAGCTTGCTGTTTGGTCTGGATGCAAAGAGGGAATGTTGCTGAGAAACAGAAAACTTTGGGAGTTAGAAAGACACCTCCTGAAATTTGGGCGGCATGGATATTTGTGGAACAATAAAACCATGTGGATTTTAAAAATCGTTATGTTAAGATGTGCACATTGAGAATGTGAGTT
>NW_015412730.1:0-1837 GCF_001527695.2 Protobothrops mucrosquamatus | reverse complement strand
AATCATTTAAATATGAGCCAGCAGTGTGCTGCAGCTGCCAAAAAGGCCAACACAGTGCTGGGCTGCATTAACAGAGGGATAGAATCAAGATCACGTGAAGTATTAATACCACTTTACAATGCCTTGGTAAGGCCACACTTGGAATACTGCATCCAGTTTTGGTCACCACGATGTAAAAAAGATGTTGAGACTCTAGAAAAAGTACAGAGAAGAACAATAAAGATGATCAGGGGACTGGAGGCTAAAACATAAAAGGTAAAGGTAAGGTAAGGTAAGGTAAGGTAAGGTAAGATAAGATAAGATAAGATAAGATAAGATAAGATAATCTTTATTGTCATTTTTTTACTGTGGGCAAAACGGCACACATCAAAAATGAAATTTAGTTGCCCACTCTCAAAGTGAAACACATATATGACGCACACCTAAACATACTATGAACAACATATGTATAGATCCACACCCCTACATATACATAACAAATAAATATTAAATACTGTCCATCTTGAATATATAACGGAAGGAGGAAGCTTGAGAGTTCACAAGGTTAATGCTGTATGGAATGAAACTATGGCTGAATCTGGATGTTCTGCTACGCATACCACGAAGCCTCCTCCCAGAAGGTAACAAGGAAAACAGGTCGTGAAGAGGATGTGTAGTGTCCCAGATAATCTTACGGATCCTGCTCAAGCAGCGCTTCTGTGATATGTCCTGGATGGGAGGGACTGCCAATGATCTTTTCGGCCATTCTCACTACTCTCTGCACCGCCTTCCTGTCTGAAGCAGTGATGCTTCCAAACCAGACTGTGATGCTGTATGACAGGATGCTCTCGATCGTCCCCTGTAGAAAGTGGTCAGGACAGGGGAAGGAAGATGTGCTTTTCTCATGTGACGCAGAAAATGCAGGCACTGCTGTGCCCACTTCACCAGTTTCTCACAGTTGCTGGAATTGGGTATGTCTAGTTTAATGAAGGGAAGGACGAGGGGTGACATGATAGCAGTGTTCCAATATCTCAGGGGGTGCCCCAAAGAAGAGGGAGTCAAGCTATTCTCCAAAGCGCCTGAAGGCAGGACAAGAAGCAACGGATGGAAACTAACCAAAGAGAGAAGCAACCTAGAACTAAGGAGAAATTTCCTGACAGTTAGAACAATTAATCAGTGGAACAACCTGCCTCCAGAAGCTGTGAATGCTCCAACACTGGAAGCTTTTAAAAAGAGACTGGACAGCCATTTGTATGAAATGGTATAGAGTTTCCTGCCTGAGCAGGGGATTGGACTAGATGACCTCCAAGGTCCCTTCTAACTTTAATAATAATAATAATAATAATAATAATAATAATAATAATAATAATAATAATAATAATAATAATAATAATAATAATAATAATAATAATAGTAGTAGTAGTAGTAGTAGTAGTAGTAGTAGTAGTAGTAGTAATTTGGGGGAAATGCCTTTCCTTATGATCCTGACACCTATAGTACTCCACGGCCATAATGGTATGTTAGTTTCCCAAAAAATGAAGGCATGAAAATTACCTCGCTCTTCTGAAAGACACTAACTGTTCTCACTCACCTATTTCCAATACCAGATGCTATCCTTGTATTCAAAGTCACCCTTAAAAAGCACGGGAATGTGAAATGTATTTATAATACCTCTAAATGAGCAGAGGCAGTACTGTACTGAACAAACACATGAATTGTCAAAGTAGTTTAACAATTGTTAAACTACTGAAGAACTTTAAACATATCAGTGCATGAATTAATATAATGATGTTTCGGGCCGTCATTTGTGTGAACCCAAGCACTGTGGTTTGAAATCTTAGTTTATGGCTTAGCATGC
>NW_015412729.1:0-1837 GCF_001527695.2 Protobothrops mucrosquamatus | reverse complement strand
AGCAGCCTTTATACAAGAGGATGGCCCAGAACAGGTGAAGCAATACTACAGGACCAGAATCAATAGTACACCTTCATTTAGAAGAAAAAGGACACTCTTTTCAGGACAATAATGTTCACATTTTGAACAGGGAAGATAGATGGTTTGAGAAAGGAGTGAAGGAATCTATTTATGCCAAAGCAGAAAATCTTTCCCACAACAGAGGTGGAGGCCTCAGACACAACCTGTCCCCTATTTTTTAGGCTGCCCTTTCATCAGTTACAGCAGTGGTTCTCAACCTGTGGGTCAGGACCCCATTTGGGGTCAATCGACCATTTCATGGGGGTCGCCAAGCAAGGCTGTCCGCCATTTTTTTGTCCGCCATTTTTTTTCCTTTTCCGGCGGGTGCTTTACCTCCCTTGGGCTGGGCCAGCTGGTGGTCGGCCTGCTCCATCTCTGCCGCTTGCCAGGTACGCCTCGGCCGGCGCAGGGGGCGGAACCTCGCATGCACGGCGCTCCCGGGCAGGGAAAGTCCTCGACTTATGACCGGTTGGGTAGTCCTCGACTTACGACTGGTTTAGTCCTCGACTTACGACCGGTTTAGTCCTCGACTTACAACCGGTTGGGGTCGCGGCATTAAAAAGGTTGAGAACCACTGAGTTACAGGAAGATTAAGTCCTCTTCACAGGCTCACCAGGTTCTCCAGTCTTAATGACCCACCTAAGGTAAAGGACTTAGGAGTTGGAAGAATTTACATCCCAATGACTCTCTGCCTATTCATCTAATGAGCCTATCCAGATTAGATAAGAAATTAAATCTCCCTGGAGGATATATATAGGGCCCCCCAACCACCTTGCTCAAGCTGAAGAAGCTACTTGGATAAACAGTGAAATGTTTTGAACTAATAAGAAAAGAAGTCCAATTACCATGACTCAACTTCCAGACTCCCTGCATGCTATTCTTTCCCTATAAGAAAAAGGGTTTTGACCACCAATATTACGTTCCTGGGAATAAAGAGGGAAAAACAAAACAATTCTGTAATGTAAACTCCTTGTCTTGTAGTGTAAAGGCATGTGATTAGAGGTTTTAACTCTTCCTTTCCCATTTTGGGAGATAGATCAATTTGATAAGAGATGAACTAAACCAGAACTGCATTATTTATAAATAAGAATCCTTTTTAATTTTAAAAATAAAAATGCAAACTTCCATTGTTTAACAAGTTGGATCTGGTTTGGTGAAATCAACTCAGTGGTGGGATTCAGCCAGTTTGCACCAGTTCGGCAGAAACGGTAGCTAATTTTTTGTTGCCCAGGCCCAGAATGGACTTCTGGAAGCGGCATCCACACAGAGAACCGGTTGTTCACATATTTGAATCCCACCACTGAGTCAATTGTCAGTGTAATGCACTATGTTGATCACAAGATGTCATTTTTTTGTTTTCTTTTGTTTTCTTCTTTAATAATGATGATTAATTGCAGAGTCAGACAGATGTTTGACTGGTTTTGGCATTTTTTCTAGGACCTGGGTTAGGCATTTGATGGTGTTGAAGCTATTGTCACAAGATATAAGGTGTTCCAAATAAGGCTGCCTTTTGCAATTGACTGGTGATGATTTTTGTTCAAGTGGTGTCCAGATGTTTTGGGACTGCACCCAAGGCATTCTCTTAATATTGGCACTAACTTTGCTTTATTTTGCCACAGTTGTTCTACATCTATTTGCAGGTCTTTGTATTTTGTAATTTTCTCCAGTTCTTTCTCTTCTATTCTGCTGTTTCCAGATATGCCATGTCCACTATCTCGACTTTTCATCTTTCTTATCAACAGTTTTTAAATCTGTGGTGTTATTGTCTGTTTGAATT
>NW_015412728.1:0-1837 GCF_001527695.2 Protobothrops mucrosquamatus | reverse complement strand
CACCTGTTAAATTAATTAAGATAAGATTCACCAAATCAAGAAAATCAGAAGGGTATTGCAAGATTAACACTGGAATCATTAATAAAGTTTCTTACCAAGAAGGTTAAAAAATAGTCTAAGACAAAAAGAATGTAAGGCTGGTTGTCTTTTATGCAGCTCAATTTGCACTCTCAAGAAACTCTCATTTACAAAAAAAACACAACAATACATCTATGCCTGCATATGCATCTATTTCTGTGGAAGACTGATTTGCTAGATTTTCAACTAAAAACTATCATAGCAGATTAAATAATGGAGGACAATAAAGGCTGGATAAGTGTTTGAAATCAGTAAACCTGAAAGCACAATCTGTACCTGGGGTGACTAGTGTTTGGTGTAATCAAAAAAAGTCAAGATGGTGCTGCAACAATGCAATTGAAACACTGCCTATACTTATGTGTGTTGCGACACACATTAAAAACAGGCAGAGTTTCAATGTGCAGATCCTGTGGACACCTGCTAGTAGGCCTACAGCCCACTTTTCTTTTAGTCTTTCCTGTCAGCATCCTTTCCCCAAGGGGATTAAAAACATATTTGGGCTTACCAAAAAGTTAAACAACATTCCTTGTCAAGGAACCTTTTGCAGTTCTCTCCTCAGCTGCAAAGAGAAATGTCTTTTTTCAAGGAAAAGGTAGGATCAGAGGTTATTCTGTCAGGCATAAAGGTTGACTTGACTACAGTTACCTTGCTGAAGCAGCAAGGAGATTCACAAAGATGTAACACACTACTCATTGGGAGTGTATAGGATCTGATGCCACTAAATGAAATAGCATGAACTCTGATAGCAGTGTATAGACTGGTTGGCCGGGTGAAGGATGAAGCAAGAATTTTGCACAGAAAAATAAGATTTCTAACTTGTTAATTAACAACGAATTTTGTAGATTTAAGCTGGTTATTTATGTTTCTTTTTTTTTTTTGTAAGAAATTTTATTTATTTTTTCAATCATAAAAAACAATCATAAGTAAGCACAATAACAATAACCCCCCACCCCACCCCCCGGACTCCCCAAACCTAATCCCAGAATAATATTCATATGAAAGTAAACAGATACTAATATCTCTAACTCTACAAAATATCTTAATCTACAAGAAAAGATAGTAGAAATAAACCAACTTACAAAATTCTAAAAACCTAACTTATATTCTACCACTTTATGTTTCTTTTTAATATAGACAATCCATCTTCCCCATATTGATAAAAATTGTTCATTCGAATGGTTCTTCAAATAAGCCGAAATCTTTGCCATTTCAGCAAGATACAAAACTTTCAATCTCCAGTCTCCCATCATTGGCAGAATTGGGCTCTTCCAGTTTTGGGCTATTAACAATCTAGCAGCAGATAAACAATAAAGCATCAAATTTGTTTCTTTTACATCTAAATTCTGCACAATACCTAAAAGAAACAACTGTGGGAGAAAAATAATCCTTTTTTTGAAAATCTGCTGTAGGTTCCACCATAATTGTATCCAAAAAGCCTTAATAATCTTACAAGTCCACCACATATGAAAAAAAGTTGCATCTGGATGACCACATCTCCAACACTTGGATTCATAATTCGAATAAATACGAGACATAGTTGAAGGATCCAAGTGCCATCTGTAAAACATCTTATAAAAATTTTCACGTAAATTTTGAGCTTGTGTGAACTTCACATTTCTCACCCAGATCAACTCCCAAGTATCCATAGGTATTGTTTCTCCTATATTTTGAGCCCACTTAATCATACAATCTTTAACTAATTCAGTTTCTGAGTCCAATTCTAATAAAACATTATATATCCTCTTAATATGACCTTTAA
>NW_015412727.1:0-1837 GCF_001527695.2 Protobothrops mucrosquamatus | reverse complement strand
TTTCCGGCGGGTGCCTTACCTCCCTTGGGCTGGGCCAGCTGGTGGTCGGCCTGCTCCGTCTCTGCCGCTTGCCAGCTACGCCTCGGCCGGCGCAGGGGGCGGAACCACGCATGCGTGGCGCTCCCGGGCAGGGAAAGTCCTCGACTTACGACCGGTTTAGTCCTCGACTTACGACCGGTTTAGTCCTCAACTTACGACCGGTTGGGGGTCGCGGCATTAAAAAGGTTGAGAACCACTGGACTAGAGTTTGATGCTACCACCAAGAGGTAAGCAAGAGTAGGTTGGATCAAACATACTTACATTTCCTTTCACCACGTAATTTGAGTCATTCCTGATGTCTCTTGCAAGGCCAAAGTCACATATTTTTGTTATCCGTCCATGGGTAAGTAATATATTCCTTGCTGCCAGGTCTCTGTGAATGCACTGAAGGAATACATTTGAAGAATGTACATGTTAGGCAAATAAACCAAAATAACCATCAGCACTGCAGATTACTATATTCAGTGATTCATAGTAGAACTCAGTTTTTTGAAGATAAGAGTATATGGATTCAAGAAAACACAAAACAGGTACATGCGGTCATTATATATACGAGATGGTCCTATATTGACACAAAAATATGCATTTCAATCTTCTACACGTTTTTTTAAAGATTTCATTGAATTTTATAGGGTTAGGGATAGAATAGGATCGGGATGGGGATTAAGGTTTAGGGTGGGGTTAGGATTAGGATTGGGATGAGGACAAGGTTGGGATCAACATTGGGGTTATCCCCCAATAACATTTTCAATCTTCAGCAAACAGACTATTTTCCGGGTACATATGTTTAATTAATAATTTGATATAGTAATAAATAATTGTAGTAAATGTAATAAACAATAATCACAAACAGTGTCAGTTAGTCAATGCATATCATTTTTCTTACTAATATATATTCAAAATACCATATCACATTCATTTCTTACTAGTTTGTTTTCCTAACCATTGGTAAAAATTATCCCATGTTCTAAAGTAAACTGAATCTTCTTTCTCTTTAATCTCTATCCATTTCTGCACATTCTAAGATTTTCTTAATTAAAACCTCTTCAGTTGGTAAATTTTCATTTTTCAAGCATTGGGCAAATGCTATTCTCGCTGCTGTCAGTACATGCAATATTAAATATTCATTCTCCTTCTCATAACTAGGTCCTAGTATTCCTAACAAAAACAGTTCTGGTTTAAATTCTATCTGTCTTTTCATCATCTTTTCCAACCATGTATGTATCTTAAATCTTGTACACATTTCTGTTCACAAGTCATATCATTAAGATGGCAGTTGGTTTTTTCCTTTCTCAACCCCTCTGATAGGTCAAAACATGCTTCAGAAGAATGTTCTGTGGAAACCAATGGCATAGGCTTCTATGTAAACTTCAGGTTAGGAATGTGTTTATTCACTATTTCTAAATTAAAGTACAATCTTATGACTTCCGGGACAGAGTCTGTGGGCCACGGTACCATTTGGTTTCTTCTTTCTGAGTCTGGAGACAGGATTCTGATCTTCGGAAGAGTTACATCTAATTTCCTCCTTCTTTGTACACCAGCCCACAAGGTTGGATCTTGTTTAGATTTGGAAATTCTTATCGCAGAAATTGACAGAAATCACAGATGTCGGAGGAGGAGGAGAAATAGAAGGATCCCTCCTCCAGGTGCCAGTACAAAAGACTGTGGATATCGACAGTTTTTGCTTATTTATTTCAAGTAACATAGGGCTCCTCACATCAAGACATTGCATATTTGAGGCCAAACATGCAATATAACATTTTTAGAAGTTACGTAACCGGGCACTGAAGAACTTGCA
>NW_015412726.1:0-1837 GCF_001527695.2 Protobothrops mucrosquamatus | reverse complement strand
TATTCCAGCTTGCAGGACTGGCCTAGGGTAATTTTTAGAGGGGTTTTAATTATATTTTAATTGGACAATGTTCAAATATTTCTTTTAATTAATTTTAAATTTGTAATTGTTATTTATGTATTTTAATTGATTGTCAGCCGCCCTGAGTCCGCGAGGAGAAGGGCGGGATATAAATCCAAATATAATAATAATAATAATAGGCTTGGCGTTATAGAAATGGCTAGTTTAAACTATTATGTAAAATTAAAAAGTTGAGGTTTGATGTTCATGCCTTATTCTACTGCCCCAAAGGGAGTCAGAAGACAATGCCTTTCCTTTCTTCTTCCCCTTCTTCTCCTCACTTTCCCCTTCCCTATTTTTCCTACTCTTTGCTTTTGTATTTTTTTGTATAACATAAACCCATAAAACGGTTCATTTTAGAAAGTACAGCTCAATTCAAAGACGAATTCTCTAGTTCTCAAGGTTCAGCTTCACCTGCAGAGCACAATCAGCAGATATTGCATTCCTTTGTTTTCTCCATTGTGGCAGTTGTTCAGGAACATCAAAGGAGTGTGAAGGAGTGATTTAATAAAACACACACCTATACAGCACAGGAGCCTCTGGAAGAAGCTGCCACAATTAAATTGACCTCAAGGTACTTCAAAATAAGATTTTCTAGGCCTAGTCTAAAGACAGAGACTTAAAAGCATGAGCCTTATCCTTTTTCCCCCCAAAAGCTGATGCACATCCTCTGGAGAAAATAAAATCAGAGTCCAAAGTTTGCCCTGGTTTGGAAACAGAGTATTTTATTTACTTAGACATTTATATGGCTATTACTATCTCAGGGGTAGGCAACCTTGGCTCTTTTATGACTCGTGGACTTCAACTCCCAGAATTCCTGAGCCGGCATGGCTAAGCATGGAAACCTCTCCCTTTCCCCTCAGCATGGCTGGCTCAGGAATTCTGGGAGTTGAAGTCCACGAGTCATAAGAGAGCCAAGGTTTTGGCTAGCTGAAAACTACACCTCACCCCCCTTCTTCCTCTAGCTCAGGGGTAGGCAACCTTGGCTCTTTTATGACTCGTGGACTTCAACTCCCAGAATTCCTGAGCCAGCCATGCTGAGGGGAAAGGGAGAGGTTTCCAAGCTGAGCCATGCTGGCTCAGGAATTCTGGGAGTTGAAGTCCACGAGTCATAAAAGAGTCAAGGTTGCCTACCCCTGACCTATCTTATACAAGTACAGGTAGTCTTGGCATAAACCATTCATTTTAGTGAGCATTTGAGGTTACAAGGGCACTGAAAAATGTGACTTATGACCGTTTTTCACACTTATGACCTTAGCAGCATCCCCATGGTCATGTGATCAAAAATGTCAAATCTTGGCAACTGGCATGTACTTAGGACGGTTGCAGTGTCCCTGGGTCATGTGATCATCTTTTGTGAACTTCTGACAAGCAAAGTCAATCAGGAAGTCAGATTCACTTAACAACTGTGTTCCTACCTTAACAACTTTGGCAGGAAAGTTGTAAAAGGGGGCAAAAATCACTTAATAACTGTCTCGCTTAGCAACAGACGTTTTTAGGCTCAATTGGGGTCGTAAGTGGAACACTATCTGTAAAAACAGAATAAGTCGAGAATAACAGAGTAACAGAGTTGGAAGGGGCCTTGGAGGTCATCTAGTCCAACCCCCTGCGCAGGCAGGAAACCCTATACCATTTTAGACAAATGGTTGTCCAGTCTCTTCTTTAAGACCTCCAGTAATGGCGCACACACAACGTCTGAAGGCAAAGCTGTTCCACTGGGTAATTGTCCTCACTGTTAGGAAATTCCTCCTTAATTCCAGGTTGCTTCTCTCCTTGA
>NW_015412725.1:0-1838 GCF_001527695.2 Protobothrops mucrosquamatus | reverse complement strand
TGTAGTGTTCTCCTCTCTCCTTTTCAACGCATTTTTGGCTGGAAATAATTCTTCTTAAAAAAAAAAAAGAACAGAAGAGAAAGTACGAAGAAAGTGCAAGAAAGTTACAAGTTATCTGGACCCCTTATAAAATTCCAGGAATGAGGCATCGGGATTGCACAATAACACTCTCATCTATTTTATCCTTGGCCTATAAACTCTGGGCAGCTTTTAGCCTCTAGATGGAGACGTTTGTAGTTTCTGAAAATTGCCAGGAGCCAGCTGAGAAAATCAAGATTTGGGCTTTTGCATTTGTGCACATGAGTTTTTTGTTCTTTGTTGTTGTTGTTTTTTTACTTCTGAAGTATCTGAAGTTGAGCTGTACATTTTAGCTAGGAAGTACCAGGAAAATAAATAAATCTAAAGGAAACGTTTTTTAAAAAATAAAAGATAGTATTGTTTAGAATAAAGGATGCACGGAACCCCTTGGAAATAAGCCCTCAACAGTTATTAATAATAAAACATTGCTACCCTCTATCTGGATCCAGCTGAAAAGCAGATTTTTTGGGGGACCTGCCCCAGAGCCGAGTATTGCAAAACAGAACCCAAAAACAATTCACTTTCCAAACGGTACTAAGTGAGGGGGACCTTGGAGTCCTAGTGGACGATCCCTTAAAGACGAGCCGGCCGCGTGCGGCAGCAGCCAAAAAAGCTAACACAATCCTTGGTTGTATAAACAGAGGCACAGAATCAAAATCACGTGAAGTCTTAGTACTGCTTTGTAAAGCCTTAGTAAGGCCACACCTGGAATGCAGCATCCAGTTTTGGTCACCGCATTATAAAAAAAATGTTGAGGCTTTGGGAAAAGTGCAAAGAAGAGCAACTAAGATGATTTAAAGGCCTGGAGACCAAAACATATGAAGAACGGTTGCAGGACTTGGATTTGGTTAAAGAAAAGAAGAAATAGGGGAGACATGATAGCAGTATTTCAGTATTTGAAGGGCTGCCACAAGGCAGAGGGGGCCAGGTTGTGCACCAGAGCACCAGAGGGAAGGACAAGAAACAATGGTTGGAAACTGACCAAAGAGAGAAGCAACCTGGAATTAAGGAGAAACTTCCTGACAGTGAGGACAATTAACCAGTGGAACAGCTTGCCACCAGAAATCGTGGGTGCTCCATCACTGGAGATTTTAAAGAAGAGACTGGACAGTCACTTATCTGAAATGGTATAGGTTCTCCTGCTTGAACAGGGGGCTGGACTAGAAGACCTCCAATGTCATTTCTATTCCTATTCTATTCCTATTCTATTCTATTCTATTCTGTTCTGTTCTATTCTATATTCTATTCTATATTCTATAATTCTCTATTCTATTCTATTCTATTCTATTCTATTCTATTCTATTCTATTCTATTCTATTCTATTCTATTCTATTATTCTATTATTCTCTATTCTGTTCTATTCTATATTCTATTCTATATTCTATAATTCTCTATTCTGTTCTATTCTATTCTATATTCTATAATTCTCTATTCTGTTCTATTCTATTCTATTCTATTCTATATTCTATAATTCTCTATTCTATTCTATTCTATTCTATTCTATTCTATTCTATATTCTATAATTCTCTATTCTATTCTATTCCATTCCATTCCATTCCATTCCATTCTATTCTATTCTATTCTATTCTATTCTATTCCTTCCAACTCTTATTCTATTCTATTCTATTCTATTCTATTCTATTCTATATTCTATAATTCTATATTCTATTCTATTCTATTCTATTCTATTCTATTCTATTCTATTCTATTCCTTCCAACTCTTATTCTATTCTATTCTATTCTATTCTATTCTATTCTAT
>NW_015412724.1:0-1838 GCF_001527695.2 Protobothrops mucrosquamatus | reverse complement strand
CTGACCTAAGGAGGATTTTATTTAGGGACGATTTTAAGTATAATTTTAATTGGAACACAGCCTCTAATATTTGGTTTTTAATTTGGTTTTAGAAGGGTTTTTATTTTTGTATATTGTTATTGTATCTGTTTTTAATATGCTGTGCACCGCCCTGAGTCCTGCGGGAGAAGGGCGGTATAGAAATTAAATTAATAAATAATAAATAAATAAATGTCTGTTGTGATGCAAGTCTGTAAATGAAAATGTAATGCAAAGTGGGTAATTCTGACAAGTCTTGCCTGTATCTATGGTCTTCAAATCCCTTATATCTGAGAAAACTTCTAAATTTCATTTGATTGCTTCTGTTTTTTCACAGTTATACAGAGCATCGCAACTGGACAAGCTAGGGGACCAGGCTGCTATGGTAAATATGTAGTAGAGGTGCAGCATTAATGAAGGGGAAATTGTGACAATCTTATTTGCATTAAAAAATTTAAAGCTGATTATTGTTATTATTTTAAATCAGATAACTGCTATTCTACAGTCACGTTTGGCCAGAACATCATTTGATAAGAACAGGTATGTTTCTCTATGTTGATTCAGGAGGCATCTCATCTTTTCACTCTTTGTTTCTAAAAAGAAATTAACATGCTTAGGTAAATATGAAAAGCAAAGAGTAGATCAGCAATAGGAATCTATGTGTTGCCTGATATACAATATTTTCTCTATTTATATATGTTTTTCTCACTCTGATGAATTCTGAATTTTTGAATCGCTTATTTCTGTGACAAAATAATAATAACCAAAGAAGTGTAAAATATGCTTGGAGACACCCTTTGTTGGTTCATGTTTTATTCTTTTGCATTCATGTAGAAAGGGGGAAAAAATCTTGCTTTCATCATGTTCTCCTTGGCAAAGCTTGGTTATTTGGTCTTAGCTATCTTGAAATGCTTTTGCAAATGTGTTCAGTTTTTAGGTGGATTATACCTTCTAATATGCTAAGCATATTAGTAATAATATGTAATAAATATTATATTCTAAAAATACATGTAAAGGTGTGATAGAAAATTGATGTCCTGATAAGGAATAAGTAGAAGCTTACACGGATTCTCTCTTTGTCATTTGTATAGATTTCAGAACATTTCTGAAACGCTGCATATGGAATGTAAAGCGGAAATGGTCACTCCATTGGTAACTAATCCAGGACATGTATGCATCACTGATGCAAACCTGTATTTCCAGCCTCTCAATGGCTATCCTGTGAGTAACTTGCATTTTCTAGTCTTCTGCTATTAAAACCTTGATAAGTGTGCTAGCAAAATGTTCTCCAAGTTTATACAATGTGTTCTTTATTTGGCCATTGGATCAAATCATAACAGTTTAGTCTCCAATTAGTTCTGCTTTTAATGCAAATCAAACAACCCTGTCATTTCCCCTAGGTGCTATATTTCCCCAGGCTGAGGAAAACTAGTTTCAGCTTAAGCCTGCTTTTTAGAAATATCCATGTTACAATTAAAGGTAACAAAATTAAAGCACACATACAAGTACTGGCCAAGTAATACACTGACCTATCAGTGGTGGAAAACTAGTGTTGGGTCATTTCCTAATTGGTGACTTACAGCACTGGATTCATCCAACTATTGTTGTGTCAAAGTAGCAATAAAGAGGACAGGCTTATATCACTTCATTATGGCTCAGTGATGCCATGAAGATGGTATGAATTAATAGATGGAAAATGGCCTTAATGGCTATTCTGTTACATACTGATGATTCTGGAACACAAGAATTGGGATGCTATGTCCTACGTATGTAGATTTCCATTGGCATTTCTATTGGCATGCAGCTTTCCATTGGCATCC
>NW_015412723.1:0-1838 GCF_001527695.2 Protobothrops mucrosquamatus | reverse complement strand
ACTGTCAGGAAGTTTCTCCTTAGTTCTAGGTTGCTTCTCTCCTTGATCAGTTTCCACCCGTTGCTTCTCGTCCTGCCTTCAGGCGCCTTGGAGAATAGCTTGACTCCCTCTTCTTTGTGGCAGCCCCTGAGATATTGGAACACTGCTATCATGTCCCCCCTCGTCCTTCTCTTCGTTAAACTAGACATACCCAATTCCAACAACCGTTCCTCATATGTTTTAACCTCCAGTCCCCTAATCATCTTCGTTGCTCTTCTCTGTACTCTTTCTAGAGTCTCAGCATCTTTTTTACATCGTGGTGACCAAAACTGGATGCAGTATTCCAGGTGTGGCCTTACTAAGGCATTGTAAAGTGGTATTAATACTTCACGTGATCTTGATTCTATCCCTCTGTTAATGCAGCTCAGCACTGTGTTGGCTTTTTTGGCAGCTGCAGCACACTGCTGGCTCATATTTAAGTGATTGTCCACTAGGACTCCGAGATCCCTCTCACAGTTACTACTATTGAGCAAGGTACCCCCTATACTATACCTGTACATTTGGTTTTTTGTGTACAAAAGAACTCATTGGGATTTGAGCCATCTTTAAACAAAATCTATACAAAACTGAAAAGTTCACAGCAACTTTTTCTGACACTTTCCAAATTTTGCATTCCAACATTTCCAGAAATCTGATTATAGGTGAAAGTAACATACTGCATGTTTCTTTCCCCCCCCCCCATATTAATAGCTATTTATTTATTTAACAATTTTCACTATTTACCCTTTCTTTCTACAGATTACCCACAACCTCCAAATATTACAATGATTATGTTGGGTGTCTCTACTGCAGTAGTCGTCACCGGGATTGTATTACTTTCCATGTGGAAATTGTTTATTTCATTTGAAGATCGTAAAGAAGTTGCTAAATTTGAAGCAGAGAGGTCAAAGGCCAAATGGCAAACGGTATGTAAAAAAAACAAGATTCAGGACAATATTATTGTAAACAGTTGCAAGATAAAAATTGCTACTGTACCATAATAGAGCCAATTTGGTGTAGTGGTGAAAGCGCTGGCCTAGGGGACTGTGTGTAATAGCCCCATTTAGACATAAAGCTGGCTAGAATCTCTCTCTCTCAGCCCAATTCACCACACAGTAATCCTAACCCTAAGACCAACACTAACCTGAACACTAACCCTGTCCCTAATCTTAATGTTGCTTTTTGGCTTTGACATCAGGGAAGTCAAAATCTAATGCTAACGCTAACCCTAAACCTAATGCCAACCCTAACCCTAACCCTCACTCTAATCCTAATCCTAATCCTAACACTAACCATAACCTTAACCCTAATACCAATCCTAACCCTAAAGCCAATGCTAACACTAACAGTAACCCTAACTTCAATAGTAGTCCTATCCCTATTACTAACCCTAATCTTTATGCTAATGCCAATTCAAACTATAATGCCAATACAAAATCTGACTCTAACCGAAACACTAATCCTAATTCAAATCCTAACACCAATGCCAACATTAAGCCTAACACCTAGGCTAAACCTAATCCTAAACCTAATGCCAGTTCTAAACCTAGTGCTCACTCTATTCCTAACACTAATGTCAATGCCAACCCTGACCCTGACTCTATTATTATTATTATTATTATTATTTTTCCCATTTATACCCCGCCCTTCTCCCGAGGGACTCAGGGCGGCTTACAGGTAAATAAAAACAGTATAATACAATAAATATCTCTAAAAGCCAAATTAAAATATATATTAAATGACCTGTATTAAATTTAATATTATAAAATCCCTTTAAAATCCCTATAAAATCCCCCCCTAGGCCAATCCCGCTTGATGGA
>NW_015412722.1:0-1838 GCF_001527695.2 Protobothrops mucrosquamatus | reverse complement strand
AAGAAGAAGAAGAAGAAGAAGAAGAAGAAGAAGAAGAAGAAGAAGAAGAAGAAGAAGAAGAAGAAGAAGAAGAAGAAGAAGAAGAAGAAGAAGAAGAAGAAGAAGAAGAAGAAGAAGAAGAAGAAGAAGAAGAAGAAGAAGAAGAAGAAGAAGAAGAAGAAGAAGAAGAAGAAGAAGAAGAAAAGGACTGTGAGGTCCTGGGTGCTCTCTGAGCTGGGTGGTTTTCTTGCAGACATTTTGTTACCTAACTAGGCAACTTCATCAGTGCTAGAAGGGAATGTGGGATTTGCAGAAAGGAGGAGGAGGAGGAGGAGGAGGAGGAGGAGGAGGAGGAAGACTGTGGGGTCCTTGATGCTCTCTGAGCTGGGTAGTTTTCTTGCAGACGTTTCACTAACCCAACTAGGGAACATCACCAGGGCTAGAAAAAAAAAAACACCGCAGTCAAAAATCCTTACTAAATCGAATCTTCCTCTTCAACAGATTCTGTCAATCTTCTAACCCTCTTCCGCCCTAGATGTTATGCAAATCCCGTTACACCCTCACTTAATCCACATTATTTTTTTAGTCCTCCAACTCATAAATCAACCAGTCATTTCCCCCCCCTCCTTTCATCTAAAAAAGTCCATTTAAGGTTTCCAATCTTTTTGAAAAGTTTTTGTGGGTTTTTTTTCCCCCTATCTCTCTCTCTCATTCTCTCTGACCAAGTGGCTCAGCTTTGCAATCTCAGCAGATTCGCACCGGGATCACAATCCCGTTTCCTCCAGTGAGGGGAATTTCATTATCCTTCCGTTGGCGTTGTGCAAACAGTCCCCGTTACGCAGTTTTGCTGCAATCGCCGCATATAAAAAAAAAATCTGTCTGCTACAAGTCTTTTCTAATTCATTATCCAGCAGTCCAATTTTAAAAGTTCTGCTTTCTCCACAGTATTTAATCTTTAAAAATCCTTGGCTTCGTCGCATGCATTTGAATCTATCATTTCTTAGCTTCCTCACAAAAGTCCACTCCGAAGGGATAAAGTGTCAACTCGTGTTTTTCAGATTTCTGACAGTGGTTTGAAATAACTTTGTAGATATTAATAATAATAATAATAATAATAATAATAATAATAACCAACAATAACAAAAACAATAACATTAACAACAACAACAACAACAACAACAACAACAACAACAATAATAATAATAATAATAATAATAATAATAATAATATGCCAAATCCAGTCTGAACATCTGACTGTGCGATGATCCATAATAATAATAATAATAATAACAATAACAATAACAATAACAATAACAATAACAATAACAATAACAATAATAATAATAATAATAATAATAATAATAATAATAATAATAATAATAATAATAATAATAATGTTGGAAGGGACCTTGAGGTCATCTAGTCCAACCCCCTGCTCAGGCAGGAAAACAATATTGAGTAACTTCTCCCATGTCGTAGAAGTAGAGGTACATTTAGCGACCGTTTGAAGTTACGACGGCATTGAAAAGGGGGTTTATGACCGTTTTCACATTTACGACCGTTGCAAACAGCCCCTGGGATCACGTGATCCAAATCTGGGTGCTTGTCAACTGGTTCGTATTTATGACGGCTGGGGTGTCCTGAAGTCACGTGATCCCCTTTTTGCGACTTTCCGGCGAGCAAAGTCCACGGGGGGGAAGCCATATTCAGTTAACAACTGTGTGACTAACTTAACAACGGCAGTGGTTCATTTAACAACTTAACAACTCTGGCAGCCTAGGTCATAAAATGGGGCAAGACTACATTGAGGAGGAGGAGGAGGAGGAGGAGGAGGAGGAGGAGGAGGAGGAGGAGGAGGA
>NW_015412721.1:0-1838 GCF_001527695.2 Protobothrops mucrosquamatus | reverse complement strand
TAGAGTAGAGTAGAGTAGAATAGGCAATAGGGTATAGAGTAGAGTAGAGTAGAGTAGAGTAGAGTAGAATAGGCAATAGGGATAGAATAGAGTAGAGTAGAGTAAAATAGGCAATAGGGTATAGAATAGAGTAGAGTAGAGTAGAGTAGAGTAGAGTAGAGTAGAGTAGAGCAGAATAGGCAATAGGGTATAGAATAGAATAGAATAGAATAGAATAGAATAGAATAGAATAGAATAGAATAGAACAGAATAGAATAGAATAGGAGAGTTGAAGTCCACAAGCCATCAAAGGGCCAAGTTTGAAGACCCCTGATCTAACATCTTACCAGTGCATCTAGATTCAACCCGCCAGATTTTAAAAAAAGAAGTCAACCGAAATAGAGAACGTTGAAGATGTTGTTTTTTTTTCATTTTCTTTTCTTGTTTTTGCTGAATACCAGCAATGAAGTCTTTTTTGTGTCTGTTTCCTGCAGGAAGATAAGTGTCCGTTTAGTTTGGCCACTGCGATCATAGGAGGATCCGCAGGAATTTTGGGTGTACCCTCAACTGATAAAATGAGGACTTTTGAGTATTGAGTGAAATCAGAAAGCCTTCGGAGGCAGGACCTTGGAGAGCTCCTTGAATGGACAGATGTTCTGTCGATTTCCTGGTTCTCTATCTGTTGGAGGCCTCAAGTATTTGCAAGGTCTTTCTTGTGCTAGAGCAGGGGTCTTCAAACATGGCCCTTTTATGACTTGTGGACTTCAACTCCCAGAATTCCTCAGCCAGGCACGCAGTATTCCGGTATCTGAGGGGCTGCCACAAAGAAGAGGGGGTCAAACTATTCTCCAAAGCACCAGAGGGAAGGACGAGAAACAATGGCTGGAAACTGATCAAAGAGAGAAGCAACCTGGATTTAAGGAGAAACTTCCTGACAATGAGGACGATTAACCAGTGGAACAGCTTGCCACCAGAAATCGTGGGCGCTCCATCACTGGAGATTTTTAAGAAGACATTGGATAGTCACTTGTCTGAGATGGTATAGGTCAGGGGTAGGCAACCTCGGCTCTTTTATGACTCATGGACTTCAACTCCCAGAATTCCTGAGTCAGCTAGGCTGACTCAGGAATTCTGGGAGTTGATGTCCATGAGTCATAAAAGAGCCGAGTTTGCCTACCCCTGGTATAGGTTCTCCTGCCTGAGCGGGGGGCTGGACTAGAAGACCTCCAAGGTCCCTTCCAGCTCTGCTCTGATTGATTGATTGTGACTTATCAGTGTGTTGTTTGTATGTCCACGGAGAGCTTCTGCACGGGAGACAAATTCCTTGTGTGTTTAACCACACTTGGCCAATAAAGCTATTCCGGAAGTTGAATTCCACACACCTTAAAGTTGTTAAGGTTCAGAAACTCTAAATAAACAAAACTTTCTTCTTCCACCTATCTTGGTTTCATGACACAAAACATGAGTTAATCAGAAATAATAATAATAATAATAATAATAATAATAATAATAATAATAATAATAATAATAATAATAAAGTGGGAAGGGACCTTGGAGGTCATCTAGTCCAACCCCTTGCTCAGGTAGGAAACCGTATACCATTTCAGGCAAATGGCTATCCAGTCTCTTCTTAAAAACTTCCAGTGTTGGCGCATTCACCGCTTCTGGAGGCAGGTTGTTCCACTGGTTAATTGTTCTAACTGTCAGGAAATTTCTCCTTAGTTCTAGGTTGCTTCTCTCCTTGATCAGTTTCTATCCGTTGCTTCTTGTCCTGCCTTCAGGGGCTTTGGAGAATAGCTTGACTCCCTCTTCTTTGGGGCAGCCCCTGAGAGATTGGAACACTGCTATCATGTCACCCC
>NW_015412720.1:0-1838 GCF_001527695.2 Protobothrops mucrosquamatus | reverse complement strand
TCAGGAAGTTTCTCCTTTATTCTAGGTTGCTTCTCTCCTTGATTAGTTTCCAACCATTGTTTCTTGTCCTGCCTTCAGGTGCTTTGGAAAATAAGTTGACCCCCCTCCTCTTTGCGGTAGACCCTCAAATACTGGGATATTGCTATCATGCTCCCCCTAGTCCTTCTTTTCTCTAGACTGGCCATACCCAATTCCTGCAACCGTTCTTTGCATGTTTTAGTCTCCAGGCCTTTCATCATCTTAGTTGCTCTTCTCTGCACTTTTTCCAAAGTCCCAACATCTTTTTTTCTAATGTGGTGACCAAAACTGGATGCAGGATTCCAGGTGTGGCCTTACTGAGGCTTTATAAAGCAGCATTAATACTTCACATGATCTTGATTCTATGCCTCTGTTTATGCAACCCAGGATTGTGTTAGTGTTTTTGGCGGCTGCCGCACACGGCTGGCTCATGTTTAAGTGATTGTCCATTAGCGTAGGACTCCAAGGTAACATGATCAACAACATCATTAGTGCTAGAAGGGAGGGTGGTTTGTTAATTAGGGTGTTCTTTACTCAGTTGGCAGTTTTTTGACTGTGGAATTGTTTGCTGCTTGGTGTTTATTCTCTGCTTATCTGGGTGTTGATTGCTGAGCAGGAGGTGTTTTGGTTTTTTGTTTCCCTTTTGGCTTTTTGATTGTCTCTTTTGAATGGTATGTAGATCTTGTTTATATCTCGGTGCCCCCGTTGATGGGAGATTTGTCTGAATCTTCCAGGAATTCGCTAAGATTTTTTGCATTTAGCTTGTGTCTAGGAACACCAAGGACCCAATTCAACACGGCGCTCCTAATATTCTCTTCTACGAATATTCTCTTGCATTAGGAAAGCCTGTCATAGGAAGGAGAACAACAGCGTCCTTGCAATGTTGTGCATCTCACCATCCAAGGCCACTCTTAGGGGAACCATCTGCTTGTTTTCTTCTGGAGGATTTTTTTTGAAGAGTTGTGGACTTCAACTCCCAGAATTCCCCAGCAAATCATCCTAAATTCAGAGAACCCAGCTTTCTGGCTGATGGGGGGAGGGAATCACTTAGCGCCTGGATGGAAGACCACGAGGAAACCCTCAAAATGACAGGCTTGATTGGGAACTCAAAGAGAGAGAGAGGGGGGAGAAGGAAGGAAGGAAGGAAGGAAGGAAGGAAGAAAGAAAGAAAGAAAGAAAGAAAGAAAGAAAGAAAGAAAGAAAGAAAGAAAGAAAGAAAGAAAGAAAGAAAAAAAAGAAAGAAAGAGAGACTGATTGGTGTAGTTAAGGAAGATGATAGATGATAGAGAGATAAAGGGATAGATGAAAGAAGGAAGGAAGGAAGGAAAGAAAGAAAGAGAAAAAGAATGAAAGAAAGAGAGACTGATTGGTGTAGCTAAGGAAGATGATAGATGATAGAGAGATAAAGGGATAGATGAAAGAAGGAAGGAAGGAAGGAAGAGAAAGAAAGAAAAAGAAAGAAAGAAAGGAGGGAGGGAGAAGGAAGAAAGAAAGAAAGAAAGAAGAGAAAGAAAGAACGAAAGAAAAGAGAGAAAGAAAAAGAAAGAAAGAAAGAAAGAAAGGAGGGAGGAAGATTAAAGAAGGAAGAAAGAAGAGAAGGAAAGAACGAAAGAAAAGAGAGAGAAAGAAAGAAAGAGAAAGAAAGAAAAATAAATAAAGAAAGAAAGAAAGAAAGAAAGAAAAGAAAGAAAAAAAAGAAAGAAAGAGAGACTGATTGGTGTAGTTAAGGAAGATGATAGATGATAGAGAGATAAAGGGATAGATGAAAGAAGGAAGGAAGGAAGGAAGGAAGGAAGAGAAAGAAAGAAAGAGAAAAAGAA
>NW_015412719.1:0-1838 GCF_001527695.2 Protobothrops mucrosquamatus | reverse complement strand
AGGGTCAGGATTTGACTCAACCTAAGAATTATAGACCTATATCTTTATTGAATACAGATTATAAGATTTTTTCAAAAGTATTGGCAAATAGATTAATGCAAGTGTTGAGCCAATTGATTCATAGTGATCAATCTGGATTTATAACTGGAAGATATATGAAGTATAATGTAAGACAAATTATTAATTTAATTGAATATTTATATAAGAATAATCAAATTCCTGCTGCTTTTATATTTTTGGATGCTAAAAAAGCATTTGATCAATTAGATTGGGGTTTTTTGTTTCAAGTTATAGACAGAATGAATTTTGGGGAAAATTTTTTGTCCGCTCTTAAGGCTATTTATCAACAGCAATCAGCACAGATTATAGTTAATGGGGGGGGGGGGTAACAGAAGCGTTTAAAATTGAAAAAGGAACCAGACAGGGATGTCCATTATCTCCATTGTTATTTATATTAACAATGGAGACTTTGTTAATTAAAATTCGTGAGTCTTCTATAATAAAGGGAATTAACGTTAATAAGATTGATTATAGGTTAAGAGCTTTTGCAGATGATTTGGTGTTAACATTAACTCAGCCAATAGATTCGGTAATTGATTTGGTTGAAATTATTGCACAATATGGGAAAGTTTCTGGTTTTAAGGTAAATTGTAATAAGACTAAAATATTACCAAAAAATATGTCTATGGATGATAAAGATATTTTAGTTTCGCTTACAGGTTTTGAAATGGTTAAAAAGGTAAAATATTTGGGAGTTTATATTATAGCTTCTAATGCTAAATTGTATAAGAATAATTATGAATCTTTATGGGTCAAGGTGCAAAAGGATTTAAATGATTGGAAAAAATTACAATTATCTTTGTTGGGGAGAATTTCAGCAGTAAAAATGAATATTCTTCCAAAATTTCTTTTTTTGTTTCAAATGATTCCTATTTTAAAAAAAGATGCTAATTTGGAGAATTGGCAAAAGGACATTAATAAGTTTATTTGGGCAGGCAAGAAGCCAAGAGTTAAGATCATGCAAGATATAAGGGAACGAGGAGGACTTAAAGTCCGCAACTTAAAATTGTATTATGATGCGGTGGTATTGACATGAATTAGTGATTGGTTAAACCTAATAAATAGAAACATACTTTCTCTTGAAGGATGGGATTTGTTATTTGGTTGGCAGGCATATTTAATTTATGATAAAAAGGTAGATAAAAATTTTAAGGTTCATATTTTAAGATGTGCTTTATTACGAGTTTGGAAGAAATATTATTATAAATTAAATTATAAAATTCCTATCTGGGCAATTCCAGGACAGGTAGTAGAGGGGATATCTAGGGGAGTTAATTTGGATAGAGTTTCTTATAAGGAACTACTTCATCCGGTAGGACGAGATTGGCAACTTAAATCTTTAGCAGATTTGAAACAAGAAAATATCGAATATTCTTGGTTTTATTATAATCAATTGTTAATGAGGTGGCGTTTGGACCAAAAAGTTGGTATTACTTTACAGGATGTAAATTTGATGAAACAGATTAAAGATCAATCTCAAGCTCATATCAAAAGAATTTATAATGCATTGATTGAATTGGATTCAGAAACAGAATTGGTTAAGGACTGTATGATAAAATGGGCTCAAAATATACAAGAACCGATTTTATTGGAAACATGGGAGACAATTTGGATTAGAAATGTAAAATTTACTCAAGCTCAAAATTTAAGGGAAAATTTTTATAAAATGTTTTATAGGTGGCATTTGGATCCTCAAAAATTGTCCTGCATGTATCCTAATTTACAACCTAAGTGTTGGAGATGTGGAAACTTAGATGCAACCTATTTTCATATTTGGT
>NW_015412718.1:0-1838 GCF_001527695.2 Protobothrops mucrosquamatus | reverse complement strand
ACAATAGCAGCAACACAATATCTTTACCCCTTAATAAATTGCTGAAACAAAGTTTACAGTAACCATGAATGGACTTAGGTGGCCTTAGCTAGTGCTATATTTCTATATTTAACATATTCAGGGGCAAGTTATGTTTCAGTTATAATGTTTTCACTGGAATCAGACTCAAGTTAAAAAAATATGTAATTTTCTCTGGTTGAAGTTATTGGGGAAAAAAAGAAACAAAGAAGGAAAAATGAGAAGAAACAGTGGTGTTTGCACTTTTGTTCAAACTTCTCATTCTATTAAATTGTATGTTTCATTCCCCCCCCCCCCCCAGATCAGGCATCTAAGTAGTCCCAACAGACTAAATAAGCCATATCTGATTTTTGCAATGTTTTCCTTTTTTTCACCTTGGCTTGCATCATATTCATTCCACTTGTGTAATATCTTTTTTCTCTCTTAAAAAATGAATCCTGATTTAGAAATGTTAATGATGCCACCATGTAATTTAATATAAGCCACATTAGTACAAGGAGGCACATGGTGGATCCCAAACCACAAGTTCAAATGGTTTCTTTTCCAAATTTGTTGTTTTTCTTTACAAAGAAAATTATATTAATAAACTAATAAATAAAATTATATTTAAAATTATTTATAACATTGTTTTTTAAAAAAATATGGGTAAAAGTTTTATTTCTGATACCATACTCCAAATGTTCATATTTGCTTTGTAGAGTAATTTGTAATATTACATATATGGAAGCCATTCTATTGGAACCATGGGTCTCTCCTCAAATGAGATCTCTCAGATGCATAAAAATAGGGGGGTTTGTATTTCAATAAACCAAATATGTCTTGATGGCACCAGGATGAAAAATTAATGGAATCTAAAGTGGATGTCAAGCATTAAAGAATCAGGATCACATGTTAAATTCTAGTTCTGATTTATCATGCCCATACACAATAATCTAGTCAATGGTCAGCACTAAATTAGCACTAGATAAGAGTTAACAGAATTCAAAAGAGGTTAGGTTTGGATTACTTGTGGAAATGTAATGACTCTAGGCTGATTCTTCTCTTGACTCTGCCCCCAGGTTCTGCCTTGTCTTCTTCTACATTGGTATGATAAATCCATATGCATGGATTTTAATCTTAAGACATTTAATTAGTTGTACTGCATACTCCATTGGTAAACCCCATGCTGCTTACAAGATGCCTCTCTTTGGAACACATTTTTAACTGGTGCAGTATAGTTAAGGCATTGGACTGACCCTAGTGAAACATAGACTATAGTTTCCTCTCAGCCACAGAAGGCCAGTGAGTCATATCCTCTTAGTCCAACTTATTCACAGCCTTGTTGTGAAAGAATAGGAGAATAAACCATTCCATGTGCCACCTCAAGTTCCTGAACAAAAGATAGAATATAATCTAACAAATAAATAAATATTTCCTTATGTCCCTTTCGTTTTTGCCCTGACCACCTTCTGCCACAGATTTCCTCTCACAGACCAGTACGCTCCCACAGAGCGGGCCTCCTCAGGGTGCCGTCGGCCAAGCAGTGTCGGCTGGCGACCCCCAGGGGGAGGGCCTTCTCTGTGGGTGCCCCCACCCTCTGGAACGAACTACCCCCCGAGATCCGGACGATTCCGGATCTCCTATCTCCTATCTTTTCGCCGCGCCCTCAAGACATGGCTTTTTCAGCAAGCGGGTCTGGCCTAGGGAGAATTTTAAATAGGGACAATTTTAATTAGAATTTTAATGGTAACACAGCGGTTAAATATTTGTTTTTAATTGGTTTTTATTGGGGATAGTGTTTGTATTGTTTTAATATGCTGTAAGCCGCCCTGAGTCCTGTT
>NW_015412717.1:0-1839 GCF_001527695.2 Protobothrops mucrosquamatus | reverse complement strand
ACTATGGAAGCTTAATTCTTGGTAACTATTGCCCAACAGCTATTGGTTTGCTATTTTCTGTGATTTAATTCATTGAACCCTCTCCCATGACACCTGCTGATAACCTTTTTTTGAAAAAGATATACTCATTTATCCATTGTAGAATGAAAAACATAGTCTTTTGAGATTAATCTGAGAAAATTCTACTATTCTTCAAAAAATTTCTTTACCAGAGGCTTCTGTACTCTATTACTGTGAGGGAAAAAACCCCAAAAATGTATGTAGCAGTATACAGTGATTACTACTTCATAATAAAACAAATATATTAAACTCCTTGTGTCTTACTGGATTTGTTTGAGAAATGCACGAATATATTTATTAATTTAAGGAAAGATCTGAATAAAATCTGATTTCTACACTATATCTTTTCTTTAGAAAAGAGTTTTCAAACTTTGAAAATACATACTAATTTATTTCTTGTGCTAGTGTGTCACCTACTTCAATTTTTCAAGTATTGTTTTTTTAAATGTAGACAAAATGATGGGCAGAATTGTTTTTATTATTTGATATAGATTTAATTAATTTTACCTAATGACGATTGGATGTATCCTTTTATAAATCAATAATCAGGACTTTCCCAATATTAGAAGCTATCCTGTCAAGGTTATGACGCTTCTCTAGCCTTCATATCTGCATAGAAGAAATATTTGCTCAGAGATATCCGTAGTGCATTTTTTTTCACACAACCAAAGTTTTTCATTAAATGGAAATCCTACTTCTTATTTTCCCCTTTTTAATCTCCTATAGATGTTAAGGAGGGTAACAGCACTGATATACTCACAATTGTCCAATATTAACTCTAAACTTTCATGGCTTTCAAATGCATGCAATTATAAATACCTGGTGCTACACAATTTAAGTGATAATCGTTTATAATTTCTGGCAGAAATATTGGAGGGATATGAATGTACATTTTGTGGAGGATGCTTATTCAATAGATAATGTGCACATTTCTCTTTCAGCCGTAGCTCTTAAATTAATCGTAAAGGCAATAAGGGTGAAATGGACTGAAGAACCTAGCATCTCTAGGAAATTCAAACAAACTGTATTGCTTCTATTTCTTCCTGAAAAGATGCTTGAAGATCCCTTTATGTTTCTTGACATCTGTTTTTGTTCCAGATTTCTCTGCAGCATCACGATTGTCTACATACTTTGTTGTGTTCACTATGGGCTCAGTTCCGCTGTCTGGAAAAAAAAAAGGATTAGTATTGGATGAGAAAGACTCTATAGAAACAGAAAACAATATAAATTTATAAAAAAAAAAAAATAAAACAGATATTTTACAACACCTGTGTGGCAAACCATTCAATTAAAAACTGCTGCCAATTGAATTCTACCCTCTCATGACCTTTCTGCTGAGTGACATGACTGTAGCTCAGGGGTAGAAAGTATATTTTGCATCAATGGATCGTAAGCCTTAATTTATTGGTTGTAAGCTACCCAAAGTTTTTTTTTTAAAAAAAGATGGGCAGCTATAGAAATGGAAAGAAAGAAAGAAAGAAAGAAAAAAAGAAAGGAAACTAGTATATTCACTTTTTCTAAGCAGAGCTTTAAAGAAACTGCTTTATATCAAGTCTAAGCCCTTTTCTAGTTCAGAATTGTCAACTTATAGTCCTGTTGTTTGTTTGTTTAATTTTTATGCTACCCACCTCCCTATAAGGTGATTCTAGGCAGCATAAAAACCCTAGTTAGCAGAAATATTTCTGAATTTGTACTGTTCTCTTAAAGTTACAAACCAAGAATGAAGTGTTTGTATTAAATAATGCTTTTGCCACGAAAGCAGGATAGGTGAGGCCTAAA
>NW_015412716.1:0-1839 GCF_001527695.2 Protobothrops mucrosquamatus | reverse complement strand
GGAGGAGATGGATTGTTTATAAATAGAGTTTGTGGAGTTAGAGATATTAATATTTGTTTACCTATATTTGAATATTAGCCTGGGATTTGGTTTGGGAAGTCCGGGGGGGTGGGATATATTATAATATTGTGTAATACTTGTGATGTTTTTTTCTTTTTTGGAAAACAATAAAAATTTTATATTGAAAAAAAAAAAAAAAGAACAATTAATCAGTGGAACGACTTGCCTCCAGAAGTTGTGGGTGCAATCACTTAAATATGAGCCAGCCGTGTGCTGCAGCTGCCAAAAAAGCCAACACAGCGCTGGGCTGCATTAACAGAGGGATAGAATCAAGATCACGTGAAGTATTAATACCATTTATAATGCCTTGGTAAGGCCACACTTGGAATACTGCATCCAGTTTTGGTCACCACGATGTAAAAAAGATGCTGAGACTCTAGAAAGAGTACAGAGAAGAGCAACAAAGATGATTAGAGGACTGGAGGCTAAAACATATAAGGAACGGTTGCTGGAATTGGGTATGTCTAGTTTAACGAAGAGAAGAACGAGGGGGGACATGATAGCAGTGTTCCAATATCTCAGGGGCTGCCACAAAGAAGAGGGAGTCAAGCTATTCTCCAAAGCGCCTGAAGGCAGGGCAAGAAGCAACGGATGGAAACTAACCAAGGAGAGAAGCAATCTAGAACTAAGGAGAAACTTCCTGACAGTGAGAACAATTAACCAGTGGAACAACCTGCCTCCAGAAGCGGTGAATGCTCCAACACTGGAAGTTTTTAAGAAGAAACTGGACAGCCATTTGTCTGAAATCGTGTAGGGTTTCCTGCCTGAGCAGGGGGTTGGACTAGATGACCTCCAAGGTCCCTTCCAACTCGGTTATTCTGTTATTATCCTGATAATAAAAATCAAACAGAACACAACTGCCGATGGAGTGATCAACAGAACTGTCTAAATTAGAGGGAGTCACCGGTGGCCTTTACAAATTTGTCATCAAGAAAGTGAGCAGAGAAACGGGGTGGACTATTTCTCAGCTGTTCTCCAGGGGAAGGAGAAAATCTCCCACAATTTTCTCAAGGGAAGGATTCCTATCTAGCAAAGATAGTAGCATTCTTGCTGATCAAGGCCCATGCGATGAATTCTCTCTGATGTCTTCCCTTGGGATTTAATGGAAGTTTGGAAAGACCAGGAAGCTTCAGATGATTTGGAGAGATAATTGAATAATAAAAGACAGGGACATTCACGTAGACCCCTTAGGATTACTAAATCAGAAAGCAGATTCTGATTGATTTTTCTTAAAAGATATAACTTCCTAGCAGTAACAATTGTTCCCTTGTAGAACTAATTACCTGGCGAAACTGTGGATCCTCTTTCATTGAATGGGAAATCTCATTGTTGAAAGCCATTTCCCAGAGATGCATTAACTCGTTGTAGGATTCAACGATCTCAGTGACTCCTTCCGACTTTACGATGCTATAATTCTAAGTAAGTCTGACAAAAACTTCACTCTTTGTCCAGCGTGAAGTTTTTGCCACACTTACTTGTGGCAAAGTGTGTGTATCCACATTTTCTTGCCCTCTGCCTGAAATTGTGTGAGGCAAATGGTCCTCCATGCAATTCAGTAAAACATTGCAAGAAAGAAAGAGAGAAAGAAAGAAAGAAAGAAAGAAAGAAAGAAAGAAAGAAAAAGAGAAAGAAAAAGAGAGAAAGAAAGAAAGAGAAAAAGAGAGAAAGAAAGACAAAGAGAGAAAGAAAAGAGAGAGAGTGAAAGAAGAAAGAAAGAAAGAAAGAAAGAAAGAAAGAAAAAGAAAGAAAGAAAGAAAGAAAGAGAAAGAAAGAAAGAAA
>NW_015412715.1:0-1839 GCF_001527695.2 Protobothrops mucrosquamatus | reverse complement strand
CAAGGATGGATCAGAATGCCCACAGTCCAGATATGTTTAAGCTATTTAAAAACAGTATTTTAAAATCAAACTGCCCTAGGAGCTGATACAGAGGAATTTTTTGAGCCTGTCATTTGTACCTCTATAACTATCTGGTTTGACACAGCAACCAAACAGGACAAGTACAGACTTCAATGGATAGTTAGGACTGCAGAAAAAAACAATTGCAACCAGCCTGCCTTCTACTGGGGACCTGTATACTGCATGAGCCAGAAAGAGGGCTGTGAAAATATCTACAAATCCCTCACATCCTGGACATAACGTGTTTCAACTCTTCTCCTTGGGACACTACAATAGGGCCTTGCATCCCAGGTTTTTTTCCTCATGCCATCACTCTGCTGAACTCCTAATTCCCACAGTACTGTCTTATGTCTAATGTAGTAGAACCATGTAACTATTATCTTTCTCATCTTTCCTATTACCTTGTCCTATTAGTATCTTATGATTTTATTATTTTGTTGTTTGTATGTACACTGAGCGCTTATGCACCAGAGACAAATTCCTTGTGTGTGCAGTCACACATGGCCAATAAAGAATTCTAGTCTAGTCTAGTCTATTCTATTCTATTCTAGTCTAGTCTAGTCTTATGTTACCTGGACTATGCTTACATACACACTGTGGCATGTGCAGAAAGACACTTCCTGAGAAAGAACCATGTATTTTTCACAAAATTTTAACTAATTGTTTCTCTTTGTGCAGTTTCAAAGAGAACAAAGATCAATTTGATATAGATTTTGCAGAAAATCCGTCTCTTTCTATTTACTCTGGCTAACTTCATACAAACATACACAAGTATATATTTTATCATTGATTTTAGGTGCTCTGTTATTGAAAAATAGATGTTTTCCCCTTCCATAATAACAGTTATAGATATTCCCTGACAGCACACCAAGTTTGTCATCTCATTAGAGTCTAAATATTTCATGATGCTTCATGCAGTGTGAAATATAGCTTAATATTTCTTTGGATATTTTATGATGATGTGTACGCAATATTACACCCAGAAAAATATTTTGCAAATGGAATGTTATGCTTTTCGCAAGTTTGTAATGACATAAGAAATGAACTAGAGAACATGACTGATTTCCATCACACAAACTTAAATTCATTTAAAACACTTTTAGATAAAATACCTTCTCTTATCTAAATCTGATTTTTGGTTCATTTAAATCCTCCAAACAAGTCAGGGTATTTGTAAAGCAATCGGGATTCAGTCTAAGTCAGAATTAGGCAGAGGCTTAAATGTGCAAGTTAATAAGTGTGCCCTATAATTTTTATAGACATAAGGAGTATTTATTCATTATTTATTTATTTGTATCCCACTTTATTATGTTTACAAATAAATCCAGGTGGTAAATATATCCAACACACCTTTCTCCTATTTTGCCCACAATTCTATGAGGTAGATTGGACTGAGGTAGGGTGATTGGCCCAAGGTCACCCAGCTGGCTTTCATGGCTCAGGCTGGATTAGAACTCAGTGTCTCCCACTTTCTAGCCTGATGCATTAACCACTAGACCAGTGATGGCGAACCATTTAGAGACCGAGTGCCCAAATTGCAACCAAAAACCCACTTATGTATCATCAGGTGCCGGGTGGGCATGGCCTATTGGGTGGGTGTGGCCCATTGGGTGGGTGTGGCCCATTGGGTGGGCGTGACCCATTGGGTGGGTGTGGCTGCGGTGGTAACGGCAGACTGGATGGGACTAAAAAGTTCAATCAATCAATTCCAACTTTGCGAGATTTTTTTTCCCGCAAGAAGTTGAAATTGACTGATTGATTGAACCTTTTTTTTTTTTT
>NW_015412714.1:0-1839 GCF_001527695.2 Protobothrops mucrosquamatus | reverse complement strand
TTCCTTATATCTAATTATCTTATTTATATCTAGTAGGTTTGGGTGTTGCAGAGCTTCTGTTGGACATAACCACATTGGAATTCTTATATAGTGTTTTTGTTTTATTTTCTCCCAAGTCTGTAGCAATGCGTTCCTAACTATGTGTCTTTGAAAATATTTGTGTATTTTATATTTTTCATCCCATAGGAAAGCATGCCACAGGGTGGCAATTAATAGTACATTTGGCATTCCAGTTTAAGATGTTTCCCACTGGGATATTTAGTACCGTTGCTAAATGGCACTAAAAATCTGCTGATGTATATGTGCTAATTTTAGGAGAAAGTAGTGATTTCAATATTCTTCACTCTTATTGATTGTGTGTAACCTTTCAAATTATGATATTTAATGAGCAGTTGAAGAGACTAGATAGGTATCATTTTTAAAAACAGAACATGAAATACATTCCTAGTCTGTCAAATTATGAAGAATGAGCAATGATGAAACAAAGCCTAGATCTTTCTATTGATTCATGTAATTATTTTATATTTGTTAAAGTGAATGTTCTTTCATTCGATGGGTCAAATGTCCATACATCACAGATTATAACTGAACTCTGTAAATTTCAATCTGTTTCATGAAGAACTTTCAAACTGGGATGAGTTCTGGATTAAAGAGGAAGACATCAAACACCACTAAAACACTCTCACTCCCTCTCTTATATTCCAAATTTTTGATCCCATCTCAAGCAGACATTAGAAAACAGTTAGTTAATTTTACAGAATACAAAACAATAGAGTTAGAAAGATCTTCTAGTCCAACTCCCAGCTCAAGCAAGAGACCCTATACCATTTCAGACAAGTGTCTGTCCAGTCTCTTCTTAATAGCCTCCAGTGATGGAACACCCACAACTTCTGAAGCCAAGCCATTCCACTGGTTTATTGTTCTCATTGTTAGGAGAACGATGTTTATCCCACATTTTTCTAGCTCACCAAGAAGTAGGTTGTGGTCTACTTTGTCAAATACCTTACTGAAATCCAAGTATACTATATCCACAGCATTTTGCTGGTCCAGTAACTTAGTCACTTTGTCAAAGAATGAAATAAGATTTGTTTGGCATGATCTGTTTTTGACAAACCCATGTCGGCTTCTGGGTTATAACTTTACTTGCTTCTTTCTAGGTGTTTGCAGATCTTTTTTTATTATTATTAACTTTTCCAGGATCTTCCCAGGAATCGATGCTTTGGCTGATAACTTCTCTATTCTTTTTCTTTAAAACAGGAAAGCACAAATCCTTTATAGAGATAAAAAGAACAATAACCGAAAGCTTTTGAAACATTTACAAATGTTTTCTTGAGCTCAACTCTATTAAGAAAATGTTTTCCTTAAGGGAACAAATTCATTCATTTTATCTGTTTTTCAAAACAAAAAAAGTAGGCTTTCCATAACTTGACACACTTTCTTTAATGATTCTCCTAAATGCATTGAGAACCACAAAGAAGTGGTTCAGTTTGCTATCCATATTCAAACTAGTGATGGCTGATTGCTTGCTTTTCATTTGGTTTTAGAAGAGATAGAGAATGGAGAAATTCAAAGGGAAGGATTATCCTCAGACAGTCCATTAGTCCTTTGTATCACCATTGCACCAACCACAGCTGAATATTCCTCCCTTTCTCATTTTCTTACATCCCTTTTTCACAAGCTTGACCTGTTACTGGACTTCAAACACTTTCTATGTATCAGAATTATTTTGCAATTAGGCAGCTTATACATCAATGAAACATTATGAAGTACTAATATAGTTTGCTAATATGTGAGGAGTCAACATACCATTAACATATTATGATTATAACTTGTTTTCAT
>NW_015412713.1:0-1839 GCF_001527695.2 Protobothrops mucrosquamatus | reverse complement strand
TGAGTGACCGTGCGTAGGGCGTCCCGGTCCAGAAAAGGCCGCAACTGGTGAATCAGGCGTACCTGATAAAACGCCCCCCTGGTCACGGCCGACAACTGGTCTTCCAGCGTCAGCCGCGAATCCAGGAGGACGCCCAAGTTGCGTACCCTCTCCGAGGGGGCCAAAGTTTCGCCCCCTATAGTCAGCGATGGGCTCAGCTATCATGTCCCCCCTCGTCCTTCTCTTCATTAAACTACTAGACATACCCAATTCCATCAACCTTTCCTTATACGTTTTAGCCTCCAGTCCCCTAATCACCTTTGTTGCTCTTCTCTGTACTCTTTCTAGAGTCTCAACATCTTTTTTACATCGTGGTGACCAAAACTGGATGCAGTATTCCAAGTGTGGCCTTACCAAGGCATTGTAGAGTGGTATTAATACTTTGTGTGATCTTGATTCTATCCCTCTGTTAATGCAGCCTAGCACTGTGTTGGCTTTTTGCAGCAGAGAAGAGCAAATCTACCTTGAATTATCCTATGCCACTTTAGGATTTGTGCATGTGATATAGACACCATACTTTGTTTCTGTTATCATTTGATTGAATTACAGTTTGTGACCATTAAACCATACACTGCATATTAATCAAGATTCATAATTCATTACAGAATGGCCTGTAGAAATTAGCTTAAAGTATCTGAAGGGATCATTTAGCTATAGTTTCACCTGAGAAAAGCTTAACACACACAAACACACACCGTTTATCTTCAAACAGAGCTTATACGATTGAAGAATTTCCAGTTATGAAAGTCTATAAAATGTCTAGTTCTATTCCATAATAGGGAAACATAAATGCAAAAAATAGCAGGATACAGGAATTTCAACCTGAAAGTTAGATTTTTCATCCTGACAATGAAAACATACAAAAAGATCTTCAAATGCTGGTAATTCATTATAGCAAACATGACTGTGACCAAGAAGGAAAAAAATTCCACAAATGGGCAATAATTCCAGATTCTGTGAACTAGCTACATTTTCATTTACTACCTCTGCAGAAAAATATATACAGTATTTGTCTTTTAAGAATAATCTGAATGGAAGAAGCAAAAATACGTACCTTGGTTCCATGAATGCAATGTTATCTGTTCCTTCCATAGAGGCAATAGGTGCATCATTTGGTATATTACAAAAAATCAAATAGAAAGCTATGAAATGGACTACGATGCCCAACATCACCACTGGATTCCTGCCAAATCTGTTGTTCTTACTTAGGAGGCCAAAGATTCCTCCCCCTGTAACAGTGAACATATAATTATTATCATACGGAAAATTGCTTTTTTTAATACAGACGCTCACAGGATAAATTAAGGGAAAAGATTTTTACTGAAAATGTTAAAAGGAAATTGTTTTTTAGAAGACTAGTTTCTTAGGATTCCTGCCACTAAGGAAGTATCTTAATTGGAACAGCTGGAACCTATCTTAGCAGTACAGTATTACAAAATTCCAATAGCTGCCAGTTTATTACCATCATCCACAAGGAAGGTGCTTTCAGCTATGGTAATCTCCTGGGGGCACTGTCTCTTTAAGGAGACTCAGTAAGTACATACTAGTACGTGTCAAGCAAGATCTCTAAAGCTCTCTGAACTCTGTAGTTGTCTTGCAGCCATTTCATTACCCAACTAGGTAACACCATCATTGCTAAATGGGAGCGGGATTTGCTCTCTGTTTATAAACAGTGCTTTGCCCTGACAGTATTGCTTTATAAATAGACTGCTGTCACAACAAATTGAAGTATTGGTCAACAAGTGGCCTGGTGTCATAGCAAACTGGAGCAATGCTATATTAATAATAATGTTACACTGG
>NW_015412712.1:0-1839 GCF_001527695.2 Protobothrops mucrosquamatus | reverse complement strand
AATAGATCTGAAGCTAATCTTGAACAATGGCCTATTGTAACCTGAAACAGAATTATATGATACTATTTGACATTGCCTCAGAACTTTTACCTAACTTAAAATTAGAGTGAATTCTTCTCCCCCCCACCACTGTCCTGTTCTTTCTTTGCTCAATGTTGACAAAAGTAGCTTTATTGTTCAACAATAATATGCACCTGTATAAAAGTATTAGTCACTTAGAGGCTAACTTTTTGATATTACATATGATACAAAGGTGTCAAAAAACAAAACAAAAAGAAAACATAAAGAGATGGATTTCAATCTACAACAGTCCATTACAACATACAATCTCATTTTCTATGCATGAGTAGAAATAGTAAACCCCTTCAAAATCATATTTTTGGGGCTCTGCCATTCTGACGGGAGGGGGGAGGTTTCATTCTATTGGGAGGGGGGCTCACGGATGTATTTCCTTTACTTTGTTCTCTTTACCTTTGATGCATCGCTTTGGGTGTGAAGAGGGGGAGGAATATGCTAGGAGTCATCTGCCTTATCTCCGAGCCATTGTGAAAGGAAGACACAGTGCCTGAGAATTACTCCTTATCATTCCAATTCCCATGACAATTTCACACTTGTGGATTGGCTGGAGACAGCTAGACAGTTGGACACTGGGGAGGGGTTTGTGAAGGGAAACTTTAATGTAATGGTTTACACAGGAATCCCTCAGATCTTGTTTTGCCTTTCTGTTTTCACTGACTCTCAATAAAAGTTCCTGTTTGAAATAATGCCTGTTTCAAGATTTCAGCTTTCTTGGGAGTACTAGCTGAGGCAGGACCTTACATTAAGCAAGGTCTGCAAAGTGGTCAACCCGAGAGGCGTCCGCCCTACTGTGGGGACCATGCACACCATGTCACTCCATGCAGAGACTAGGATGAGTCCGAGTGCTGGAAAGAGTCTGCCACCAAGACTCATCCTGAAGAGAGTCCCTCCAAATAGACGGGGGAGACAGCCGCCATGGAGGAATCCACAAGACTGAGGTGGTCAATTGGCTTTGGAAAGAGAGAGGATTGGGATGGAAGAACCCAATGCATAACCTTCATCTGGGGCAGTCGAAAACCAGGCTGGAAATGTGAGATGGAACTACTCTATGATGACGAGAAGACCGAGTGGGAGCAAGACCTTGCCAACCAGATCCTGAAGCAGGCAATGCACTTTATGGTGGAAATGTTTCAGGCGCAGGGGAAGAAGTGAGGAGCAGCTCAAAGAAGCTACGGGACACAAGAGCGAGTTGGTGATTACTGAAACTGCAACCAGAGTAGTCAGTTCTACCAAGACAGTGGCAGCCATCCCAGCTTCCCCTCAATAGGGTGGGCCCTTAGGAGTAAATGCTCCCTGAGCAGCCAGGGGAAGAGCCCCACCACCTGAACCTGAACTGAAGCTGGTCCCCCTCAGAGTGAAGCTTGATGGGGACCCTTTGCTCACATTCTCACCTACATGCAAGTGTACGGCAGGACCCTCCCCAGTGAGGAAGCTAGAGTCAGTGTCTGGAAGGCGCCGCAGTCCATTGGATGGTGACCCTGCACAACTCCAACGCCTCAGAGCTCCGGGACTTCAATTGCTTCATGTTGGCCCTGAGGCGGCATTTCACAGATCATCTAGCCCAGTGGTTCTTAACCTTTTTGAACGAATCGCCCCCTTGAGCCAATGAGGAAGTTGTCATCGCCCCCCTCCCCCAACATAACCTCTCAATCACAACTTTGCAATACTGCAGACCTCTTAAAATGTGAAATGAATTTATATGAACTTTCATTTCTCTCCCCCAGAATAAAGTTAATAATTTTGTGGATGTGAGGGCTGGGC
>NW_015412711.1:0-1839 GCF_001527695.2 Protobothrops mucrosquamatus | reverse complement strand
TTATCTAGGAGGGAAATTTGTTATCTCACAATTCAAGAGAGTAAATAGGAAACACAAGCTTGTCTAAGCAAGTAAGATAATTTAATGTAAATATAATTTCAGAATGTGAAGAGCCAGATGAGATTGACTTTGGGGAAATTGTGAGCACTGAGAAAGCCAAGTACCTGGAAAACGACCGAGTGCAATACAGGTGCAACCCCGTCTATGTCTTGGAAGGATCTGAATGGATTCAGTGTAAAGCACAAGAATGGACACCTCATCCACCAAAATGCTTGGGTAAGCCATCATGCATTCTTTGATCTGGGAGAAAATATAGAATTCTCTCAATAGGAGAAGAATTGCAGCTACCAAATTCTTTGAGAATTAGTTTGAATTTGGATACAAGTTTTCCCTCTACACTGAAGCCACAAACTATCTGGTGTCAGCTTCTCCTATTTGAAATCTTGGAAAAATGAAACTGACCCAATTGTTGAATGAACATGAAAATCAGTCAATATAATTAAACAATATTCAATTGGAAGCTTATATTCATTTATGTAAAATGCTGAGTAACTGAGATATGCATGTATCTGGACACAAATTCAGTGATTAGTAAAATAGGAAAGTGAATTCTCTTAGTATGGAGTCCAGCCAATATGAATGCTTGATGCGGTTACATTTCTGTAGAAGAAATCTTTTTGAGTCTGGCAGTTAGAATTAATTAAGCAACATTAAAAAGATTCCTCCATCCTAGTAGATGTTTCTGTTGAGTAATTCATCACATTCCCACATTCTTTCTAAAGAACTTTCTGTGAGATAACAAAAGCTCAGACAGTTCAGTACAATTCCTCAAGAGATTTTACAGAGGACAAAATGACTTCACCAAAACATTTCTGCTCAGGACTCAGATTCCATTAATTAATTAATTAATTAATTAATTAATTAATTAATTAATTAATTAATTAATTAATTAATTAATTAATTAATTCACTCATTCACCCATCCATCCATCCATCCATCCATCTCTTCGTTCATATTTCATATTTCTAAATCATCCATCTCTCTCAAAGAGGAAGTTTATTGTTGTCTTGGTAGTGGTTCTTCCTCCTGCTGTTCAAGATTATTCATTCTGCTCATTACAGATGTTAGGATGGGATTAATTCAACAAAGACTTTATAACATTTACTGGGTAGCTAAGAGAATGTTTTAAAAGTATTGTCTGTCAAACCTATAATGCTTAAAGAGTTAAATGGGTGGAAGGAAATTGATTCATAGGATACTGGATTGCCCCTGCTATTAACAACAATAAGCTCATTAATATAAGCAATAAAGACAAAACAAGAAAATCAAGGGAACAGGGACAAATCCTCTATGCTTAGAAATGTTGAGAAATTTTGCATCATATTTCAGCAGAATATGGAACACACCACCTGTCTCAAATTTTCTTCCATTACAGCTCAAAATATCTTTATATAGGGTTCTGAATTGGGCTGTTTGTTCTTAGTGTGAAAAAAAACCAATATCATCCTTTGGGCATGTTCCTACAAGCTAAGCCTCTGTGATAGGTCTAAAAACTATAGCAGAATCATAATTAATATTGTGCTATAATTTAGCTTATTTGATTTTGGCCTGGAACTATCCATTGAGATTTGTAAACCAGGCTGATATTCTTGGGGATGGAATAGAGGGAAACCAATGGACAAATTACGTCCCTTGAGAATATCCACCTTATTTTTTCTTAGAATAGGGAAATTTCCCAACAATTGTATCTCATTTCTGAAATTTGTAAGTGTCTGTTGTAAATATCTCTGCAGCATCCCTTGAGAATATCTACTTTATTTCTGGTTTTTTTTAGCACCC
>NW_015412710.1:0-1839 GCF_001527695.2 Protobothrops mucrosquamatus | reverse complement strand
TAGCGGGACTGGCCTGAGGGATTTTAAAGGGGGTTTTAATTACTTTTAAATTGGACATGTTAAATATTTCGTTTTAATCAAATTTTAATTAAGTATATGTATATATGTTAGTATTTTATTCAATTGTCAGCCGCCCTGAGTCCGTAAGGAGAAGGGCGGGATATAAATGCAATTAATAAATAAATAAATAAATAAATAAATAAATGATAGCAGCCTTCCAATATCTCAGGGGCTGCCCCAAGGAAGAGGGAGTCAAGCTATTCTCCAAAGCACCTGAAGGCAGGACAAGAAGCAACGGGTGGAAACTAATCAAGGAGAGAAGCAACTTGGAACTAAGGAGAAACTTCCTGACAGTTAGAACAATTAACCGGCGGAACTACCTGCCTCCAGAAGCGGTGAATGCTCCAACACTGGAAGTTTTCAAGAAGCGACTGGACAGCCACTTGTCTCAAAATCTGTAGGGTCTCCTGCTGGAGCAGAGGGTTGGACTAGAAGACCTCCAAGGTCCCTTCCATCTCTGTTATTCTGTTATTCTGTCAAAGCGATGGTGCCTCCTACGGAGTGATGCTCAGGGTCCCTCCGGTCAAAGCAATTCGCCTCCAACCGCAGCCACCTCCTCGTGGCCGCAATTCTTCCTATTCTGCTCCAAGGCCTCTTTTTGACGCGAGGGAGCCCAGAGGTTAATCCGCTGTCCTTTGATGTGCCAGGCGGGCCTGCCCCAGCTTGACAACAAACACAAACACGAGACCTTGTGATGTTAATGGCCCTTTTCCGGTTGTTCGGCTTGGCGCGGCCCTCCGGTGGCCCATTAAAAGTCTCATCTCTGGAATCGCCCAGAGGACGGCTAACCGGCAAGTGGGGATTGTTTTGAACAAGCCAGGATCTTTTTTTTCCCTGCAAATGCCAGGCCTTTGCGTCCGCAGGGATCCCGGCTTGTAATTTGTTAACGCAAACAGGCATCGCCGTTTCCCCGTCAAGGATGCCCAACCAAGGCTGCAACTTTGAAAGTAATCGTTTTAGATCGGCAGGGATCCCAGTTTAATTTGATAATGCAAGCAGGCGTCTTTTCCCACCAAGGATTTCCAAGCAAGGCTGCCACTTTTAAAATTATTTGGATTATATCTAATATCTATATTCCAATATCTCAGGGGCTGCCCCAAAAGAAGAGGGAGTCAAGCTATTCTCCAAAGCGCCTGAAGGCAGGAGAAGAAGCAACGGGTGGAAACTGATCAAGGAGAGAAGCAACCTGGAACTAAGGAGAAACTCCCTGAGAGTGAGGACAATTAACCAGTGGAACAACTTGCCACCAGAGGTTGTGGGTGCAGGAATTGAGTATGTCTAGTTTAATGAAGAGAAGGGCCAGGGGTGACATGATAGCTGTGTTCCAGTATCTCAGGGGCTGCCCCAAAGAAGAGGGAGTCAAGCTATTCTCCAAAGCACCAGAAGGCAGGACAAGAAGCAACGGATGGAAACTAATCAAGGAGAGAAGCAACCTGGAACTAAGGAGAAACCTCCTGACAATCAGAAGAATTAACCAGTGGAACTACTTGCCTCCAGAAGCGGTGAATGCTCCAACACTGGAAGTTTTAAAGAAGAGACCGGACAGCCATTGGTCTGAAATGGTATAGGGTTTCCTGCCTGAGCAGGGGGTTGGACTAGATGCCCTCCAAGGTCCCTTCCAACCCTGTTATTCTGTTATACAGGTCGTCCTCAACTTACAACAGTTGATTTAGTGACCATTCAAAGTTACAACAGCATTGAAAAAAATCTGCCTGGGTCCTAGTTTATAATTTGTTAATGCAAATAGGCTCCCCCCTGCCCCCCCCCCCCCCCCCCCCC
>NW_015412709.1:0-1839 GCF_001527695.2 Protobothrops mucrosquamatus | reverse complement strand
CCCTCTCCCTCTCCCTCTCCCTCTCCCTCTCCCTCTCCCTCTCTCTCTCTCTCTCTCGCTCTCTCTCTCTCTCTCCCATCACCTACCTCTTCTGTGAAACCTCTAGTTTATCACCCCAAAATGTACAGGCTAAAGAAAGTCATTGTGCACTTATCACCAGTTCACACCTCCCTAAACAGATTTTGAAAAACTAAAATCTCAGAAAATTGGTGCCTGGATTCAAGATAGTGGAAGTGAATTGTTAAGACAACATAAGCTTTTAACTTCCTTAATGGACACTTTTGGCTGCTGTATCTCGGAAATGTACAGTGTGAGGATTAAGTAGTAAATGTATATTCAGCTTGAATTTTCATGTTGAGTCTTTGTGTTGCTACCAATAGCTATATTGGTATATTGTTGCTATATTCACGTACGTTATATTATTAAAAGTCCAATTAAAAGAAAATCAAATAATGTCATTAGCTGCAATAACAAAAATGATAGTCCCCATTGCTTTCTTTTCAGTGAAGGGCATTTACATCTGAATGACTTTTCAACTGTGTATGTTTGTAATTAATGCAATTACAAACCAGGGATCTGCTCCCAAAATTCAAAAAGGAAAATAGGAAAACAAAAGATAAAAACATTATCAGTTCTATGGTTTCAATTAAAACTGTGTTTTGTTTTCATGCAAGCAGTAAATTAGATAAATTACTTCACATCTGTTATCACAACAGAAAATGTGCATGCTGTAATAAGTCAGCATTTGCATGTATGCGTTCCTTTTTGCCCAGTTTCTAGAACTTTATAAGCTCAAGATCAATACCTTGATTTATTTGTCTTTAGTGTATAAATTCACTGGGTTTTTTTTTAACTAACTTGATTTAGAGTGTCTTATATAATGAAGTCCAAAACTCAAAGCATTTGTCTATTTGTTTACCTCCTCTGCTTGAAAAACCGTGGGGAAATTGAAAAGGCTGTGTAGAAAGCATCTATCTGTCTGAGGGAGATGGTCATTTGAGAAATATAAAGTATAAATAAACAAACAAACAAACAGACTTTGGCTTTGGGCAGGAAACCCTACAAAGGCCTTTCCTCACAGACATATCAGCCAGCCTTATGTTTCCTCTTGTCTTGTCTTGAACATATTATAATAAAAATTCACTGCACTATACTCAGGGGTGCGATGACTCAGTGGTTAAAGATGCTGAGCTTGTCAGTTGGAAAGCGGACAGCCTGGGTTCAAGACTTGCCCCATTCCTGTCCATCTAGCAGTTTGAAAGCATGCAAATGTGAGTAGATAAATAGGTATCACTTTGGTGGGAAGGTAACAGTGTTCTGTGTGCCTCGGTGTATCGTCATACTAGTCACATGACCACAGAAAGTTCTGGGAAAGGAAGCTGGGCTTGGTAATTATCTTCCTGACCTGCCACAGCATATATCTACGGCTATATTTCTATATGTCATAATATGGTGACCATAAGCTCTTCTAGTGTAATGGTCAAAGAACGCAAGTGCCTGTGTCACACGCAGTATTAAGAAGAAATGGACCAGAACTGGGCATCTTTGGATAACTCCAGTAAGCAATTTCCACTGGTAAAGCCTGGAGTTTTGTTGGAGATTTCTGGGCCAGAGGAATCCTCTCATTTTACCCACCTGCCCCCAAAGTGTGGAGAATATTATAAGGGCATCTCTCTGATAAACCAACTCTTTACTGACCAGATCCTGGCATTCCCTTCCTTGAGATGGTCCTTGGGCTGTTTCACTAAGATTTGAGCCCTTGGGAATTTTTATTGAGGTTGGGCTGGTTTGCCTTTGCATTTTGGACTGACTTATCAAGTGTATTTTGAGCACTTTGCT
>NW_015412708.1:0-1839 GCF_001527695.2 Protobothrops mucrosquamatus | reverse complement strand
AGAGAGAGAGAGAGAGAGAGAGAGAGAGAGAGAGAGAGAGAGAGAGAGAGAGAGAGAGAGAGAGAGAGAGAAACAACCAAAGATTATTAATGCTGAGATCCAGTCTTCTAGCACACAAGCACTGGTTAAACCTAACTACAACCCTCATCTCCACATTTGTTGTCCATCTCCCCTCCACTAAAATAATTAAACCTTTAAATGGCACTATGCTTAGGTACAAATAATACACTGTCATTGCTTGTTTATAGTAACTCTTTGGGTCCAAAAACACCTTGCCCTCAAATCAAAGAAGCTATATTATGGCTTAGTTGCTTGTAGGAAGCTTTCTGAAGTATAGGTATATGCCATGTTTTGCTAAACTGGATGGTTTTTTTATGACTTAGCTTGTTGTATGAAGTCAACCATTGTGGTTTGTGAATCATGGTTTGGGGGTTTAGAGCAATATAAGGTGAGAGCAAACTAACTAACTAATCAACTAACCAAGCAGTCTATTCTGCTTTTCTTCATACCTGCACAAGGAGTAATAAATTATACAATGACTGGATTTCCTGGCCAATTGTAATGTCAAAGCCAAATTAGCACCATCTTGTCCTTTTGACTAAAAATAGACAGCAAAAAATAAGAAAAATATTCAGTTCATCTCACAGCCTAAAACCAAGCTAGACGTATATCCTGACAGTTAAAACCAGATTACTGGATATGTTAACTCAAAATGTCAAAATCTGCTTTTACAAGCATATTTTTTTATTGTGCACCACAAAACTGGTTTATTCTCAAACTGTCCAGGAAACAAGTTATAATAGTAAGGTTTGTTTGGTTTACTTGTTCTTTAAAATAACTCCTACTGTAAACATGTTTAAGTGGATAGATTTGTATGTTTTTTATACATTATTTTTCTTCTTTATCTTTTGATTTCTCCTAAATGAGTCATGCAAAACCCCCTGCATTTTGTCTAACCCTCAATTTGGAATTTCCAGAAACAATGCTACATGCTTCCCAGAAGCTTGCTAGTTTTCATAGAGCAGGGAGAGTGAATTCTGAGTTTCTGAAAAGCATTTCAAAATAGTCCAAATACCAAATTCCAAATTACTAGAGGTAAACCAAAATTTTGGCTTCCTTCTGGAAATTGTGGGTACTCCATCATTGGAATGTTTTCAAGAAGAAACTGGACAGCCTTTTGTCTGGAATGGTATAGGGCAGTGATGGTGACCCTTTTAGAGACCGAGTGCCCAAAACCCACCCCGCCCGCCCTCGCTCCTGCCCCAACCCCACCCGCAGGGCCACCCACCACCTCCATAGCCCACTGCAGATTGCCCAGGCAGCCCAGCAGGGCGGTGGCCATGGCTTCCACCCATGCCCCATAGCATCATCTGTGCACAATGGGGCACAAGGGTGGAGTCTTGTCCCTGCTGCCCGGCTGCCATGTGCTTGGCTGCGCTGCTCCATGCAGGCCGTGCCCAGGGGCGACTCTCTTCTGGGGGGGGCTGCTAGTGAGGAGGGGCCCGGGGGAGGTGGGGCTGGGGCAACAGCGCACGTGCCCACAGAGAGGGCTCCGAGTACCGCCTCTGGCACGCATGCCATAGGTTCACCACCACTGGTATAGGGTCTCCTGCTTGAGCAGGGGATTGGCCTAGAAGATTACTTTGGGACAGTGCAGTCCATGACTATATAATATTGATTACACTTCACTGGCAACTCTTTAATATGACAATTATCTAAGTCTGTGCTCCAATCACTGGTGCAGAAGAAGAGATTAATGAGATTTAGGATCAAGTTTAATCTGAAATTGACAGACCTTGCAAGCCGCATACAGGGTGGTAAAATTATTGTCAGATCATC
>NW_015412706.1:0-1839 GCF_001527695.2 Protobothrops mucrosquamatus | reverse complement strand
CCAAAGAAGAAGAAAAAATAGCCCAACGCAATGTTTCTGCACCTCGGCCGCTTTAAGAGGGGTGGACTTCAACTCCCAGCATTCTGGCTGGGGAATGCTGGGAGTTGAAGTCCACCCCTCTTAAAGGGGCCGAGGTGCAGAAACACTGGGCCAACCTATTAAAAGCAACAGCTTAGGCCAGGGGTAGTCAACCTTGGCTTAGGCTATAGAAGAGGTCCAAATAGGCAAGAAAATGTAAGATAACATCTCTCTGCTCTAAATGGGTTCAAATCTAATGAAGAATGTTTGTAGCTCAGGGATGACATGAGGTGGTGCTCTTTGAGCTTGCTGGTTTTCTGGCAGACGTTTCATGACCCAACTAGGTAACTTCATCAGTGTTAGAAGGGAGTGAGGTTTGTGGAGAGGAGGAAGAAGAGGAGGAAGAGGAGAAGAACTGTGGGATTCTTGGTGCTCTTTGAGGTTGCTGGTTTTCTTGCAGACGTTTCATGACCCAACTAGGTAACATCATCAGTGCTAGAAGCGAGTGAGGTTTGTGGAGAGAAGGAGGAGGAAGAGAAGAACTGTGGGATTCTTGGTGCTCTCTGAGGTTGTTGGTTTTCTAGCAGACGTTTCATGACCCAACTAGGTAACATCATCAGTGCTAGAAGCGAGTGAGGTTTGTGGAGAGAAGGAGGAGGAAGAGAAGAACTGTGGGATTCTTGGTGCTCTTTGAGCTTGCTGGTTTTCTAGCAGACGTTTCATGACCCAACTAGGTAACATCATCAGTGTTAGAAGGGAGTGAGGTTTGTGGAGAGGAGGAGGAGGAAGGGAAGAACCGTGGGGTCCTTGGTGCTCTCTGAGGTTGCTGGTTTTCTGGCAGACGTTTCATGACCCAACTAGGTAACATCATCAGTGCTAGTAAGGAATACTGTTTGCTGTCGGTTTATATTCAGGTGTCTTGCCTCTCTGTGTGAGTGGGGACGGTCTTAGGGATTCTTTGGTTGGGCTGTTTACTAGTGGCTCTTTGGCAGTGTTGCTTACTTGATTGTTGGTCTGAAGTTGATCTTGGAGTTAAATCTATGCTGAATTGGGTGCTGATTACTGGTGGAGAGGTGCTGGAGTCTTTTTCTCTTTGGGGCTGATTGATTGTCTCTTTTGCATAGTCTATGTTGTTGTTAGTTGCGAAGTCGTGTCCGACCCATCGCGACCCCATGGACAACGTTCCTCCAGGCCTTCCTGTCCTCTACCATCTTCTGGAGTCCATTGAAGCTCACGCCTACTGCTTCAGTGACTCCATCCAGCCACCTCATTCTCTGTCGTCCCCTTCTTCTCTTGCCCTCCATCTTTCCCAGCATTGGGCTCTTCTCCAGTGAGTCCTTCCTTCTCATTAGGTGGCCAAAGTACTTGAGTTTCAACTTCAGGATCTGGCCTTCTAGAGAGCAGTCAGGGTTGATCTCCTCTACGACTGACCGGTTTGATCGCCTTGCAGTCCAGGGGACTCACAGGAGTCTTCTCCAGCACCAGAGTTCAAATGCCTCCATTCTGTGGCGCTCAGCCTTTCTTATAGTCTATAGGTGTTGTTAATGTTAATAATAATAATAATAATAATAATAATAATAATAATAATAGTAAAGTTGGAAGGGACCTTGGAGGTCATCTAATCCAACCCCCTGCTCAGGCAGGAAACCCTATACCATTTTGGACAAATGGCTGTCCAGTCTCTTCTTAAAAACTTCCAGTGTTGGAGCATTCACCGCTTCTGGAGGCAGGTTGTTCCACTGGTTAATTGTTCTAACTGTCAGGAAGTTTCTCCTTAGTTCTAGGTTGCTTCTCTCCTTGATTAGTTTCCACCCATTGCTT
>NW_015412705.1:0-1839 GCF_001527695.2 Protobothrops mucrosquamatus | reverse complement strand
CCCAACATTGAATATTTAAGGTTGCGAAGAGAGGGATTCTCAATAAAATCCAACATGAATTCAGGATCCCATAACAAATTGGAATTTGAAGGTTGAACATTGCTATATATAGTCTGCTTTACCTTTGAACAGGCACTACTAAAAAAAGAAAAGAAACAGAAAGAATTAAGCAAGTAAAAAAATTTCATACAAAACAAACGTATACAGCTAATTAGAATTGTGTACAATTTACTTTGCAACACTTGCTCTTAAAGCATTGTACCTATAAAATAACCATGAAGAACTGAAACTCCAGTTTTCAAAGAGATCAGAAAATACATAGTTGAATCAGCCAAAACTGCATGACTGAAAAGATGCAGTATATCATTGGTCCCCAATCTTTCCAGCTCCATGGTCCAGCAGCAGGTGGGGAGGGGATGGTTTCCCACACATGTTATTTGCACAAATGGAGATTCACACACTGGCCCACCGCTTGCGTGACCCTCTTCTCAACAGATTACTGATTGGTACCAGTCCACAGACAGGGTGTTGAGGACACCTGCAGTATATTTTCTACCAAAAATGAATAATAATGGGTCTCAAAACCAAGTAAATCCTGGGCAATTCTTGAGTGAGGGATTAAGATGTTGCAGCACAAGGGAAAAATGTAAGAAGATTTTTAAACAGCAAGTTCAAAAGCAGGAAAGAACATATATATGACCCATGCTAATTTAGGAAAAAATCCATAGCAAATGTACATAAATCAAGTGGCAAAGAATTGTATGACTACATAGCTGGGGTATGATTCAATACATGAAGTTGACTATCTACTTTGTATCCTCTATGAGAAACATCTTGGACATTGTCATGCTATAAGAGGAGCAGCAAATGCAGTCAAAATCCTGCTGCAGATGTTTTGGAAAGAGAGTGGAGATTTCCCCATGCCAGATATATATTGGGGGAGCCACAGCATTAACAGAATTAACAGAATTAGTAAGAGAAAGAATCTCAAATAAACATTCAACCCCTGGATAATTAAAATACCCCTTGAAGTCTTTTACAGATCCTACTTAACATCTGGCAATTCCAGAAATGTTCTTGATTAAATATTTATTTTGAATGCAGCTGTATGATACAAAGTGCATTCCAAATGGGGTGACATTATTCCGATGCTTATAAACACATACCAATCTTTTTTATTTATTTTTTCAAACTTTTATTTTTTCTGCCCTGGTCTACAACACATTTTCTGAAAGCAGGCTGATTAATAGCATCTGTGATTCCAAAACATCAGTGCTGTGATGCTAAAGCCTATAAAATAATGGTACAAATCTCATTCCAGAACTCAGAAGGAAACTTATCCATTACTCTGTGTATACTATGCAAAACAGAATTCTCACAGTACTGAAATATGTGGCAGCGATGCAAAGAGAGACATTAAAACATTAATGACTTGAAATAGGCATACAAATCTCCTCTATAAGCACAGAGAATGTTTCTCAATCATTAGAAAAGGGAAGTTGATCCATATATACACACATATAGAACACCATTTACACTATTCCCTTTTAGGATTTTAGGATTACTAACTTTAAGTAGAGCAGTAAGACAAAAAAATTAAAGGTACGGGATAAGACAAATCTAGCTAAATCTATTTCATATTATTTATTTATTTATTTATTTATTTAATTTAATTTATATGCCGCCCTTCTCCCAGCGGGACTCAGGGCGGCGCACAACATATTTAAAACAAAAGCATATATACAATCCCCCCCTGTAAAACCGAATTAAACCGAATTTTAAAGTTGTGTCTTCCAAATTCCTTAAAATGAACCCAGTATAAAATCCTCCCTAGGTCAG
>NW_015412704.1:0-1839 GCF_001527695.2 Protobothrops mucrosquamatus | reverse complement strand
CTTAACAATTCCCTCAACGCAAAACCATTTCATCAACAGAAGGTCTGGCTGAAGAACAGATCAACCCAACTCTCTCCTCTGCCTCATTGTTTTCTTTTTAGAAGATGGATGGATCACAATAGCAATAGCGCTTAGACTTATATACTGCTTCACATGGCTTTACAGCCCTCTCTAAGCGGTTTACAGAGTCAGCATATTTTCCCCCAACAATCTGGGTCCTTGTTTTACTGACCTTGGAAGGACGGAAGGCTGGGTCAACCTTGAGCCCTGTCAAGATTGAACTCCTGGCAATGGGATATTAGATAGACAGACGGACGGACGGACGGACAGACAGACAGACAGATAGATAGATCACAATAGCAATAGCGCTTAGACTTATATACCACTTCACAGTGCTTTACAGCCCTCTCTAAGCGGTTTACAGAGTCAGCATATTTGCCCCCAACAATCTGGGTCCTTGTTTTACTGACCTTGGAAGGATGGAAGGCTGGGTCAACCTTGAGCCCTGTCAAGATTGAACTCCTGGCAATGGGATATTAGTTAGACAGACGGACGGAAGGACGGACAGACAGATAGATAGATCACAATAGCAATAGCGCTTAAACTTATATACCACTTCACAGTGCTTTACAGCCCTTTTTAAGCGGTTTACAGAGTCAGCCTGTTGTCCCCAACAATCTGGGTCCTCATTTTACCAACCTCGTTAAAATGCCAGTCTGTTCACTCTCCTTCCCCCCCCTCCCCTGCTCCTTTAGTTGGAAATTCCACTACATCATCCCTGAGAAGGCTGCAGTTTGGTTCACGTACTTCTCACACGGAGGTGGGACCTTGAGCAGACCCTCTCTGGAGGCCCATGCAGGATGAAGAGAAACCACCTGGGTCAGGCAGGTGGACTCCTCTTTCCCAGCTTTGCCCTGATTGGTAGATCAACTGTCTCTTTAGCAGGAACTCTCAGTCTGCCAGGAAGAGAGGCGGAGCATCTGATTCCCACATGGAGGGCTGTACATCTTTATCCAAGCTACTCAGAGGCCTCAGAGGCAGGATTTAATTACGTTTTCCCCTCCCTTCTTTTCCCTCACCGCTTCCCATGTGAAAGCCATTTTTTCTCTCTCTCCCTTTTGGTCAATTAATATCCGTGGCTGAGCAAATGGGGAATATGTAGAGAAGCCCCAGATATTCAAACAGCTTTGGAGATTTTAACAGAAGTGCTTGTCTGCCTGGAATGAAAAATGTGGTTTGACCTAAACATTTAAATACAGTCCTGAGTATTTTATCAGTATGAATCCTTCCTAGAGGCTGCAGCTTTCCTTTCCCTTCTACGGGGATGTCTATTTTTATGGGCAAACTGTTCTGCCCAGCCCTTGGCAGTTTCCTTGCAGACATTTCGTTTTTAAAAGATAGCAGTTGTTTAACACCAGACAAACCACTCAACAGAAAACAATATCCTAATGAAGAAACTGCCGATGAGAAAACCTCATCCCCACCAAGACTGGCAGGGCGAGCTATATTGCATGTAAGCACAGAGCAAATTCCACCTGCCCTGATGCGGTTACCTAGCTGGGTCACAAAATGTCTGCAAGCAAACAGCCAAGCTCAGAGAGCATCAACCATGAGCCAGAAAGGTTTGCCTCTATTGCGTACCTGTATATGTGTGTTTGTGTGAAAAATGACAGGTAGGCATCTAGAATGGATGATAGCCAATTGTTCTACTCTGTTGCTCTTCTTCTTCTTCTTCTTCTTCTTCTTCTTCTTCTTCTTCTTCTTCTTCTTCTTCTTCTTCTTCTTCTTCTTCTTCTTCTTCTTCTTCTTCTTCTTCTTCTTCTTCTTCTTCTTCTTCTT
>NW_015412703.1:0-1839 GCF_001527695.2 Protobothrops mucrosquamatus | reverse complement strand
AACAGGTACAAGCAGTGGTGGGATTCAGCTGGTTCGCACCATTTCAGCAGAACCGGTAGCTATTTTTTTGTTGCCCAGGCCCAGAATGGACTTCCGGAAGCGGCATCCACACAGAGAACCGGTTGTTCACATATTTGAATCCCACCACTGGGTACAAGCAGAGATTGAATGGTTTTCTTATTGAAACTGGCATGTATAGGAACTGTTGCTCACTATTTGTTTCCATCAGCATAAACAGTGCTATAGCACCCATCTTGAGTAGAGAGTGGAGTGGAATGGAATGGGATGGAATAGCTTTTTTGTTGGCCAAGTGTGATTGGACACACAAGGAATTTGGCTCTGGTGCATAAGCTCTCAATGTATACACAAAAAAATTGTAAAGTTGCTGAGTTTGAGAAACACTGTTCTAGGAGGCAAATCCTTTTGCTACTGATTTCAAAATGGCTATTTATTTCTAGTAGTATTGCCAAACTGTTTTCTTCCCTGCACTTTCTCAGTAAAATTTGGGATTCTTATTTATCACCATGTTCAATGTTTTTTTTCTCTGCAAACATGATCATTCCAAACTTTGCCGTAAAATCTTGAATTTTTTTAAAAAAGTTTTCATATCTTGTGTTAAAGAAACCAGATTGGGTGGGGCCAGCATAATTCTGAACGGTACAAATTCAGCCGCAAGTGTTTGGCTGAATTCAATATAAGCCTTTATAGCAGACAGATCAAACTGGCGACATCACGTGATGTCACGAGACGTATCGGGGCAGTGGGTGCGGCTTCCGGATGATGCGTCCGGCCTGCAGGCCGGCAGTTTAACACCCCTGCTTTATAGGATGTGTATCAAAAACCATGACTTGTTACATTTACATAAATTACCTATGACTAGTTTACTACATTTTCAGTCTTTTCCTCAATTACCTGATTAAACATTTTGGTACTGAAGTGATTCAGTCTCCAAATCTTTTACAACTTTTTCATTAGCTTGTGACTCTATATCTTGATGATTAATGAGAATCACATTCCAGACAGTATTGTACTCCTCTGAAGAAGTCATGTGTTTCTCTCACTGTAACAATCTCTTTGATTTGTGATTTAGTTCCTGGTATTACACATGTCTCATGATTAAATATGCTGCAATTTTGCATTTTCTCATATATGAGAGAAGCATGTAAAGCTCAGCCACTGCCAGATTTATAAAAAAGCATACATATCTTTATTTCAGTTCTTTCTTTCTGGAGCTTTGTTACGTGCACTCCCAGGCTCAGCATATCTCACATGCACAAATACACTCTTAGCTACCCTTAGCCACAGTCTTCTCAACTAAGTCTGGATCCAAAAATGATTCAAACAGGGGTGGGCTTCAGGACCCCTTTTATCCCCAAAGTCCTTGCTTGCTTTTTTTTGTTTTGTTTTGTTTTTGATTGATAGGTCTGACAGCTACTCTTGCCTTATTAATTTACAAATCTGATAGCTGTTGACAGGATTTGGGGAGGGGTTTCTCATATGATCAGTCCCATCTCTTTTTGTCTGGTTCAGGTAACATTTTTCTTTGTTTCCTTCTTATCCAACTCATTTAGACATCTTTTAGACAAGATTCCTGGCTTTTGTCTACCTGCTTACATGCCTGCTTCCTCTTTAAGTATGGCTGCTTCAACCTAGTCTCACAGCTTCTAACTAGTTAGACATTTCTACAGAAATAAATCTCTTTTATAGACATTAATTTTCAGTACTATATAGGGCATTTTTGGGGGGTTTGGCTTAGTACAGGTAATCCTCATTTAGCAACTGCCTTGTATAGTGACTGTTTGCAGTAACAATGAAGATGAAAAAGGATTTTTTTGCTAG
>NW_015412702.1:0-1839 GCF_001527695.2 Protobothrops mucrosquamatus | reverse complement strand
AAGGGAGAAATCCTGCGGATTTCTGAACAATAATATAAACGAGGTTCAGGGGAAGAAAGAGAGAAAAAGTTTTAGGAAAAGGCTGTAGATGGAAAGAGCTCAGAACTTAACTCCAAATTGTCTTATGGAAAGTGGCAAGTCATTTCATTAGCTTGATGCTTCCTACTCAAAGCTTAGCATGATAACTTAATGCAATAATCTTTTCGTTACAGGGAGAGAGGGTAGCGTGTCCCTGTTATTATTGTTGTTGCCTTTGATCTACAAGAAAGATGTTAAAATTGAATTACAATTATTGAGTCAGTTATTGCACAGGTGTCTGCAGCATCGAGTAGGGTTGCAAACATGGCAGAAGTCAGAACAGTCTGCAAATCAACCTTTCTGCCCAGAGACAGGTGATTTATTTTCACTGCCTTTCTATCACTATTTTTAATGAAAGCAATGTTATAATTACATACTGGTGCAGGCTTTCGATAATTACTTCTACAGCATTAGCAACAACACATAAACAGGGAGAAATGCAATGAGATATACAATTTCTCAGCCTCTTTCTGTAGAGGTTGGGGTACCATGTCACTAAAATTCCTTAGGAGATCATGAGCAATTCCCCAATGGTGCCTTAAGTTCCTGGCTTACGATACTATCTCCTAATGCCGTGGTACTGAAAAAGAAATTGCCACAAAGAAGTGGGGGTGAACCTATTTTCCAAAGCACCAGAAGGCAAAAAATGGATAGAAACTGATCAAGGAGAGAAGCAATCTGGAATTAAGGAGAAAATTCCTAACAATGAGAACAATTAACCAGTGGAACTACTTGCCTCCAGAAGTTATGGGTGCTGCATCACTAGAGGCTTTTAAGAAGAGACTGGACAGCCATTTGTCTAAAATGGTATAGGGTCTCCTGCTTGAGCAAGGGAGTTGGACTAGAAGACCTCCAAGGTCCCTTCCAACTCTGTATTAGAATAGAATAGAATAGAATAGAATAGAATAGAATAGAATAGAATAGAATAGAATAGAATAGAATAGAATAGAATAGAAAAAAGGATAGAACAGAACAGAACAGAACAGAACAGAGTAGAGTAGAGTAGAGTAGAGTAGAGTGGAGTAGAATAGAAAAAAGAATAGAATAGAATAGAATAGAATAGAATAGAATAGAATAGAATAGAATAGAATAGAATAGAATAGAATTCATTCCTCTTAAATAAATGGGAGGAAGCTATGGATTGCCACGTTGAAACAGTGAGGACATTCCATTCTATTTTGAGCAGCCCCATAGATCTGAAGATAGACAGCCCCTCCTGGACCACAGTTCCTTTTTGTTTTTATTCAGTTCCATAATATATTGGCCCCTGGAAAATAAAGGGAGAACCAACTCCCTTTTGCCTCCTCCTAGTCTGGGAACCTCTATTGTCTTTTCCTCCATAATAAATGATAATAATTAAAGGTAAATACACAATAATTAGTCACACTAGGGTTACCCATCTGGCATACCTGTATCACATCGCTGTGTCTTTGAAACAGATGACAAGCACCATATTGCAGAATTTCCTGCTAATGGATGTGGATGGAGAGCAGCAAAGTAATGTGGGAGCACTCTGTGCATGCATATATATAGCACATACACACTCCTCCTACTCCTCCTACCCAAAAAAAGAAAGAAAGAGGGAATCAGAGCATTATACCCACTTTGAAATCTATCTATCTATCTATCTATCTATCTATCTATCTATCTATCTATCTATCTATCTATCTATCTATCTATCTATCTATCCATCCATCCATCCATCCATCCATCCATCCATCCATCCATCCATCCATCCATCCATCCATCCATCCATCCATC
>NW_015412701.1:0-1839 GCF_001527695.2 Protobothrops mucrosquamatus | reverse complement strand
CCTTAGAGTGGGTCTCTTATCCTTGAATTATCCACTCATTCCAATGGAAGGTGCCCATAGGATGTATCTGTCAGTATTTTCCCACTGGAATTCTTCTACCTTCGTTCCCTGATTTCTATCATTTACTGATAGAGAAAGCCATGGTTGGTGAGAATCTCCTCGGACGTTTTGAAGAGCTAATCAAGACTGGTGGTTTTATTCTCCACTTGGACAACAAGCAATTCCAAACAGACACTTCTCTCCGTTCTCCTGGAAGAGGAGAGTCTGGGATGTCTCCTAAAGTTTCCTTGGGATGCAAGAGTGGTTTCCACAAAGTCTTAACTACTGGAGAAGTGATACCAAATTCTCAAGGATGCGGTATGTATCAATGTAGGATAAGGAGTGGCAGAACCTGGGGGGGGGGGAGGGAGTTAAAAGAGGGATCAGCCTAGAATTCCTACGTAGCCACAAGCGAACTAGTTCAACCTCCCTTGAATTCCATTGAGCCTTATCTAATTCTAAGCAGGTACGAACCTAGTTAGTTGAGAAGATTCCTGCGCATAGGCTGTTTAGCAATAAATCAGTTGAATTAGACCTTCATGTATGGGCCTGGTCTTTGGAGCCTGACAATCATTTGGGTAGTGATGCTTGCTTTTCATTTGTTACCTGGAAACAGAAGGATTTTGGTTCTAGCTTAGTCTTACTGAAAGTCTCTCTTAAGACAAGTAGAAATTATTTTATCTGTTTTTATTTTATTAAACAAATTTACAAGGCTGCCCAACTCACACTTAGGTGGCTCCAGGTGGCTTATAAATAAAGGAAGAATCTTCATTTAGATATATGTAAAAGACCAAGCAAATACGATGTGTCTACCCTACTATGCCACTATTTTTAATTGGGTGAAGAGACAAATCTATTTCAGATTTTTGCTGAAAAGCACAATATATTCTTGCTTCACTGAGCAATTTAAGAGAATATAGTGGGCTGGAATTATTTATCTCCACTCTGTACCTACATCATTTTTAATAGCAGATTTAGTTAATCTTTGACATGGAAAAAAATCTTGTTAAATGTGCTTACTGGCTGAAATGGAAACCTTATTTGTCAGTATTTTGATCTAGAGATAATTTGAAGTAACAGCTTAGTTCCATTGGACAAATATATGTGCACATCTCTCTCTCTCTCTCTCTCTCTCTCTCTCTCTCTCTCTCTCTCTCTCTCTCTCTCTCTTTCATCTTCTCTCTTTCTCTTTCTCTCTTTCATTTTCTCTCTCTTTCATTCTCTCTCTCTTTCATTCTCTTTCATTCTCTCTGTCTCTTTCTCTTTCTCTCTCTCTCTTTCATTCTCTCTTTCATTCTCTCTCTCTCTCTTTCTCTCTCTCTTTCATCCTCTCTTTCTCTTTCTTTCTCTCTCTCTCTCTTTCATTCTCTGTCTCTTTCTCTCTTTCATTCTCTCTCTCTTTCATTCTCTCTCTCTTTCATTCTCTCTCTCTTTCTTTCATTCTCTTTCTCTCTTTCATTCTTTCTCTCTTTCTCTTTCTTTCTCTCTTTCATCCTCTCTCTCTCTCTTTCTCTCTTTCTCTCTCTCTTTCTCTTTCATTCTCTGTCTCTCATTCTCTCTCTCTCTCTCTTTCTCTCTCAGTCTTTCATTCTCTCTCTTTCTCTCTCTTTCTTTCTCTGTCTCTCATTCTCTCTCTTTCTCTCTCTCTTTCATTCTCTCTCTTTCTCTCTCAGTCTTTCATTCTCTCTCTCTCTCTTTCTCTCTCTTTCATTCTCTCTCTTTCATATTCTCTCTCTCTCTCTCTCTCTCTCTCTCTCTCTCTCTCTCTCTCTCTCTCTTTCTTTTTCTTTTTTTCTTTCT
>NW_015412700.1:0-1840 GCF_001527695.2 Protobothrops mucrosquamatus | reverse complement strand
TCTGATAGTAGTTTTGTAGGTTGGGAGGCAATGATCATGCAAATGAAGTAAGGACCAAAATGGTTTGTCAAACCAAGCAAAGCAAATCGTCATCTTCATCATCTGCCATACAAAACTGTTGATAAGATGGTTAAAAGAAAATTCTGGGTAGTGGGCATTGCAATACCTGGACATAACAGGATAGAAGAGGAAAAAAAAACTGGAGAAAAATCACAAAACACAAAGCACTGTAAACAGAAATAAATTGACTGTGGCAAAAAAGAAAGCAAAAATACTACCAATAATGATAGGCACCTCCGGGTAATCTGAAAACATGGGGAACACCACTTGAACACCCTTGTCATTGACAACATCACCACCAGTCAATTGCAAAAGGTAGCAATACTTGGAAGAGCTTACATTCTGTGACAATACTTTTAAAACCATCAAACGACAACATCTGCCTATCCCGGGTCCTTGGGAAGGACTCAATAGGTGGGAGAAAAATGCAGATTCCAGTCTAAATATTTGGCTGATTATTGAATTGAGACCAACAACAACAATCAAAACTTTCAATTGCAAAATGTTATATAAACAGGAAATATTCACAAGCAAGGGAACAACAAAGTGAAAAAGTAGCAGCCGTGAAAAACAAAGCAGCTAAGAGGAATGTGAACACAGAATGAAATTTCATGTTCCTTCCGTCCCAAGAGTACCTCAACATCAAAGTGAATAGACAGCTAATATTCCCCCCAAAACTGGCTAATGTGCAGCCTCTTTTCCTGGGAATTAGGTTCATGCTGAAGCTCATTCCTAAGAAGTTTTCCGAAGCTTATCTAGTTCACAGTTCCAATTACTCATATTTTTAATTAAGCCCATTCCTTGCTTTGCTTTTTTTCTTGTCTATCAGCTACCAAAAGTTTATATTAAACAGTGCCAGCTCATATATCAAACCCTCCCTGCTACAGGTGGCTGACCTTGAAAGAGAGGAAAGAGATAATGCTGTATCTTGAGCCAGTCTGTATCAGGAGATGAGAAAGCATCTATTTACTGTAAGCTTCAAGGAGATAAGGAAGGAGAAAACACAGAGACTTGCTGTACAAATCGAAGACCTTAGCAAGCTACATATACATATATATATACAGTATAATATGAAAAAGAATAAAGAGGAGAAACCACTTTTAAATAAAAAATATAGAGAAAAGTATCTGTTTGTTTTATTTTTTTTATTCAAATTTTTATTAATTTTCAAATAAACAAACAAGTTACAAATATGGTATACATTAATAAACAAAAGAAAAAAAACCCATATTATGTATCTATTCAGAGATGTTCAGCAGCCCCCCCCCGCCTGCGTCCACCCTCTCTTTCACCCTTCCTGCCTACTTCCTTCCTCTGTTCTCCTCCTACCTACACCTCTCTCCTCCTTCCTCCTCTCAACTACCCTACACATCCCACCTCCTTCCTTTCCTCATCCTTCGGACACAGTTTGGGGGCGCCAGCCGAGCATCTCATCTTCTTCAAATACATTATTTCACTATAACATTTTAATATACCAAAATTTACATTTACATCTTGAATCCCCTCCCCCCCTCCCCCCCTGGACTTCCCAGAATCGAATACAGGGTTATGCACATGTCATCCCAAATCTAAATAAAACTACTTCAAGGTGTTGGTGACCATCTTTAGAGTGCTCCATGGCAGTGGACCAGGTTATCTGCAGGACCGCCTTCTGCCACATACCTCCCTTCGACCAGTCCGCTCCCACAGATTAGGCCTCCTCAGGGTGCCGTCGGCCGGACAATGCCGGCTGGTGACCCCCAGGGGGAGAGCCTTCTCTGTGGCAGCTCCTACCCTATGG
>NW_015412699.1:0-1840 GCF_001527695.2 Protobothrops mucrosquamatus | reverse complement strand
TAGACACCATGCTGCTCACATTCTGTAAGCCAATATAATTAGTCAATCCAGTAACCAGTGTAAAGAAGTCATGTGAACAGACTCACCACAGCGCTACTGTTGTTCAAGACTGCTTCTCCATTTCCAAATAATCAGAGCTGTTGCATATGTTGCTCTACTGCCTTTGGCAATAGAATTGAAATGGAACAATACTTCCACCGATTCTATTAGTTGTAACTGAAACATTAAACACATTGGTCATAAGATACACACATGCATTACTGAAGCAACAAGGGCATGGTTTGCTCTGTAACGTTTTAAGAGTTTTCACATTTGACACATGACATTTTTTAAAAAAAATAAACCCATGCTGTATCTAATAAAAACTTAGAAGACAATTCTTACTCTAAAAGATTAACTTTGATGCATGCACTAATTTAACATTTCACAATATTTCTAAAAAGGTTCTACTGGAGAGAACATGTCAGGTTCAAGACTATGGATTTTCTTCCACAACAAAAGCCATTTGTCTATGTCATTATCCAGGTAATTTCTGTTATGATGTTGCATCATGATATGAAATCAGACACTAAGATTTTATGCTGCTCAATGAACATGAAGCCTGCAGATGTTTCTTATCGAACAGAGTGTTTAAAAATGGAAATCTTCTATCCATGTTAGATGATAGTTATCCAGCATCAGATAGCTTGGGAAATTATAAATCTCTGTGGGCTTGAATTTCAGAATTATGAGGCACATGTTCATTCTTAGTAATAGAAACTTTTTCTTACCTCACTCCTTTTTCTTTTTGTAGCAGGTGTTATGATTTCTCTTGCAAGCTTGAACTCTGCAAGGGTGAGTGATGATAGGTCCTGCTCATTACTGGAACCAAAGGTCAGGTCTCATTTAAATTCTTAGAGGATTGTATGTTATCTGTAGAACAGTTCATTAGAGGTAGAATTGTATGGGAACCTTTTAAAATTAATCTTCTCTCTGTGTTTATTTATTATTAGATTTAGATTCTACCTCCCCTTCTTTTTTCCCCCCAGTATCACAACAAACCTTAGAGATAATAATAATAATAATGATAAAGTTGGAAGGGACCTTGGAGGTCATCTAGTCCAACCCCCTGCTCAGGCAGGAAACCCTATACCATTTCGGACAAATGGCTGTCCAGTTTCTTCTTAAAAACTTCCAGTGTTGGCACATTCACCGCTTCTGGAGGCAGGTTGTTCCACTCCAGTGTCAGGAAGTTTCTCCTTTGTTCTAGGTTGCTTCTCTCTTTGGTTAGTTTCCACCCATTGCTCCTTGTCCTGCCTTCAGGCGCTTTGGAAAATAGCTTGTCTCCCTCTTCTTTGTGGCAGCCCCTGAGATATTGGAACACTGCTATCATGTCCCCCCCTCGTCCTTCTCTTCATTAAACTAGACATACCCAATTCCAGCAACCGTTCCTTATAGGTTTTAGCCTCCAGTCCCCTTTGTTGCTCTTCTCTGTACTCTTTCTAGAGTCTCAACATCTTTTTTACATCCTGGTGACCAAAACTGGATGCAGTATTCCAAGTGTGGCCTTACCAAGGCATTGTAAAGTGGTATTAATACTTCATGTGATCTGTTGGGCAAAGAAAAATGCTTAGATCTAAGAACAATTCATGGGCTTTTAGGGTTCAGAACTGATTTGAACTAAGATTAAATTTCCTAACAGTGAGAACAATTAACCAGTGGAATGCTTTGCCTCCAGAAGTTGTGGGTGTACCATCACTGCAGGGTTTTAAGAAGAGACTGGACAATCACTTGTCTGAAATAGTATAGGGTCTCCTTCTTGAGCTGGGAGTTTGACTAGATGACCTCCAAAGGTCCCTTC
>NW_015412698.1:0-1840 GCF_001527695.2 Protobothrops mucrosquamatus | reverse complement strand
GGGACTGGCCTAGGGCAATTTTTAGAGGGGTTTTTAATCATATTTTAATTAGACAACATTTAAATATTTCTTTTTAACTAATTTTAATTTTGTAATTGTTATTGATGTATTTTTTAACTGATTGTCAGCCGCCCTGAGTCCGCAAGGAGAAGGGCGGGATATAAATTCAATAAATAAATAAATAAATAAATAAATAAATTGGATCTCTCTTTGATAAGTTTCCATTCACTACTTCTTGATCTGCACTCAAGTGTCCTGGAGAATAGGTCAACTGCCTCTTCTCTGTGACAGCCCTTCAAATATTGAAAGACTGTTATCATGTCACCCCTAGTCCTTCTCCTCGTTAGGCTAGACCAGGGGTAGGCAACCTCAGCTCTTTTATGACTTGTGGACTTCAACTCCCAGAATTCCTGAGCCAGCATAGCTCAGCTTGGAAACCTCTCCCTTTCCCCTCAGCATGGCTGGCTCAGGAATTCTGGGAGTTGAAGTCCACAAGTCATAAAAGAGCCAAGGTTGCCTACCCCTGGGCTAGACATACCTAGCTCCCTCAATCGTTCATCGTATGGTTTAGCCTCCAGACCCCTGATCATCTTTGTTGCTCTTCTCTGCACGCTTTCTAGAGTCTACTATCTTTTTTATATATCATAGTGAGCAAATATTGACTGAGAAAGAGAAAGTTCCATTTTTTTAAAAAAAAATGCACAGCAGAAAAAAAAATTGTTGCTTCTATTCTGGCAAATTGTTGAATCTTGTCATGCAACTCCTGCTTAGTTTTTCTGGCCATTTGATGAGAGTTATTCCTTCCTTGCGAGACTTCTGGAAAGTGCTCATCTAAAGCTTAATTCTTCTCCTCCCCATTCCAAAAACGGGAACAGGTCACGCTGAGATTACCTGCTGTGTTCCAAGGGGCATTTTGTTTTTCTCCCAATGAGTGATAAATTGGCATGGCACCTAGATATTTTAGAAGGTCTAATTGTCTTCACTTACTCCTGATGATGAGAGAAGCAAGAGGCACCATATGGGGAGGTTAAAGATGAGATCAGGATATTAATTAGAGGTCTACTCCCCAGATGTATCTGTAGCTCCTCATTAACATTAATGGAAATTAGCCTTCCATGTCACAAGGAGGATAAGTAGATTCACTTACATCATTAAAAACAAAACAAAACAAAAACAAAACACCATATATAGTTCTGGGCAAAGAGATGCGGTAGACTTTGGTTAATCTGGCTAAAATCATTGAAAGTGTTGAGACTTGCAAGCTGAGAAGACAATCACACCATGTATGTATAGAACTGTATGCATAGAATTACGTACAGAAACAAAGGCAGCTAACTAACAAAGGAACAGCTAAGAGAGATTTGGAACATCTAAGTCCAGCCACATGAACAGTTAGTTGATTGTAACTCTAAGCTTCAATCTGATGCACACTTACCCAAAGTTCTCAACAAGCTCAGGTATAAGTAGCATGCATTGTATATAATCGCATTATTAAGGGATGATTCTCAGCCATCCAATTTCAATCAAGTACCAAGGAGAAGAATTTCTATTAATATGTGACATTACCCCCCATTGTTTTCTGCAAGGGCAATGCTTTGGTTCCTATTTATCACACCGCAGCCCTTGATATGGTTGGAAAGGTTTGAGAAATTCACTAAAAGTGGTCTTGCTGGAACAGGGCTGGCCACAATTAATTGGCAATCATTATTTCCATTAGTGGAAGAATTATAAAGTGGGCGCCTGGTTAATTCATCAGCGCTGGAACAAAATTATAGAAAGAAAGAGCAGGGAGCAAAATTCTGGGGGAAATTGTGTGATGAAGATCTAAGAGAGTTTGGTT
>NW_015412697.1:0-1840 GCF_001527695.2 Protobothrops mucrosquamatus | reverse complement strand
CAGACAAATCTTATTGCATTCTTTGACCAAGTGACAAAATTAGTGGATCAGAGGAATGCTGTGGACATAATTTACTTGGACTTCAGTAAGGCATTTGATAAAGTAGATCACAACCTACTACTTGACAAGATAGAAAAATGTGGGGTAGAAAGCACCACCACCAGATGGATCCGTAGCTGGCTGACTGGCCGTACTCAGCGTGTGGTCCTCAATGGAACCGCATCTACATGGAGGGAAGTGTGTAGTGGGGTGCCCCAGGGCTCTGTTCTGGGCCCAGTGCTCTTCAATATCTATATCAATGATTTGGATGAGGGGATAGATGGGGAACTCATCAAATTTGCAGACGACACCAAGCTGGCAGGAATAGCCAACACTCCAGAAGACAGGCTTAGGATACAGGAGGATCTGGACAGACTTGAACACTGGGCGCTATCTAACAAAATGAAATTCAATGGTGAAAAAAGCAAGGTTCTACATTTAGGCAAAAAAAACCAAATGCACAGGTATAGTATAGGGGGTACCTTGCTCAATAATAGTAACTGTGAGAGGGACCTCAGAGTCCTAGTGGACAATCACCTAAATATGAGCCAGCCGTGTGCTGCAGCTGCCAAAAAGGCCAACACAGTGCTAGGCTGCATTAACAGAGGGATAGAATCAAGATCATGTGAAGGGTTAATACCACTTTACAATGCCTTGGTAAGGCCACACTTGGAATACGGCATCCAGTTTTGGTCACCGCGATGTAAAAAAGATGTTGAGACTCTAGAAAGAGTACTGAGAAGAGCAACAAAGATGATTGGGGGAATGAAGGCTAAAGCATATAAGGAACGATTGCTGGAATTGGGTATGTCTAGTTTAATGAAGGACGAGGGGGGACAGGATAGCAGTATTCCAATATCTCAGGGGCTGCCACAAAGAAGAGGGTGTCAAGCTATTTTCCAAGGCACCAGAAGGCAGGACAAGAAGCAACTGGTGGAAACTAAGCAAGGAGAGAAGCAACCTAGAACTAAGGAGAAACTTCCTGACAGTTAGAACAATTAACCAGTGGAACAACCTGCCTCCAGAAGCGGAGAATGCTCCAACACTGGAGGTTTTTAAGAAGAGACTGGACAGCCATTTGTTTGAAATGGTATAGGGTTTCCTGCCTGAGCAGGGGGTTGGACTAGATGACCTCCAAGGTCCCTTCCAACTTTACTACTACTACTATTATTATTATTATTATTATTATTATTATTATTATTATTATTATTATTATTAACCTCCTGCTCAAGCAGGAGACCCTATACTGTTTCAGACAAAGGTTGTCCAATCTCTTCTTGAAGACCTCCAGTGATGGAGCGACCACGACTTCTGAAGGTAAGCCTTTCCACTGATTGATTGGTCTCATTGTCAGGAAATTTCTCCTTAGTTCTAGGTTGCTTCTCTCCTTGGTAGATTCCAACCCATTGTCTTACCTTTTGGTGCTTTGGAAAATAGTTTGACCCCCTCGTCTTTGTAGGTGCCCCTCAGATATTGGAACATCGCTATCATGTCACCCCTAGTCCTTCTTTTCATTCGACTAGCCCTGCCCAGTTCCTGCAACCGTTCTTTGTATGTTTTAGCTTCCGGTCCCTTGATGAAGTTTGAAGTTTGAAGTTTGAGGTTTTATTGCATTTATATCCCGCCCTTCTCCCAATGGACTCAGGGCGGCTTACAGCCAATTAAAAACAGAACAATCAATACAAATCTACAAAATTTAAAATCAATTAAAAGATATATACAATAGGCCTATTCATGTTTTAAAATTAATTAAAAACCGGTTTAAAATATCCCTAGGCCAGTCCTGCCTGCTGAAACAACC
>NW_015412696.1:0-1840 GCF_001527695.2 Protobothrops mucrosquamatus | reverse complement strand
ATCCATTTATTTTTTAAGTCACCATTTTGGTTGTTAAAAAATGAAGGTGAGGATTTTGTAGAGGATTGTTACATATTGCTCTGCAAAATCATAGTGGGTCAGAGTTACATTATGTCTTGTAAATGCTTATGATATTCAAATTGTCCATCAATATTCCAATCCCACCACACACTATTTCCATCACTTTGAGAGCTTTTGAATGCCAAAAAAGGTCTATCCTGACTCTTTAGTTAATGGAATTTGCATATCAACTGTTTTACTATTTTATTGTTGTGAACCACTCAGAGTTGTACTCTAAGAAGAGAAAACATACAAATCTTTTAAATAAAATTAAATACAATTCATTTTAAATAAACCTCACTGCATTAGTTCATCTCTTATATTTTCTTTAACAGCTGTGTGTGCCTGTATTTGATATTGATATTTCAACTGAATCATCATTCAGTTTACATGTCATCTTAAGACTGATTATATCTACAATATCCAGTCACCAAATTATTATTTTTTCTGGAGAGATAATCACATCAGAAGAAAAATAGTTGGCTAACCTTTAATTATTGATTTCATTAAAGGCTATGACTATTTCAATGTTGGTAGTTCTAATGAAACCCTTATCTATGTAATTTATGAGCAGAGAATTATATTTTGTCTGTATTTCTTATTACAGCTTTCTTTGAAGGCCCTGACAAGAAAAAAAGGCAGAGCAATCGATATGCTGTTAGCATCAGCCATCTACAACTAACATTAGATATCTCTAATGAGACTTAAAAATTATTACATGGGAATATGTGTTATAGAAAGTCAGGGAACAAAAACAAAAATTGGCATAATAGAGTAAGTAACATATTGTAGACTGTCAGGAAACAAAACTACTTCAGCATGGCTAAGAATGAATCTATATATTCCTTACTAGAAGAAAAAAAACAAAGAACAAAAATCCTGATAATGTAAAAAGCAAGTGTCTAGGAATTTGACCCTTTCATTAATATTTCTCATGTTTGCTCCTGACAATTGATATCTCAGCAGTCTTTGTCTCTTTTTATTTTTTTTTACAAATGGGACATTATCTCCTCTCTTTCCATATTTATCTTGGAATACATTATTTAATAAATGAATACATTTTAAAAAATCACTTTTATGACCCTGTAATCCCTTAATTCAGGGTAGAGTTGGGGCAGCTGGATGGAGCTGAGTGTTTACTAGCCGGATGCCCTTCCAGGCACCATGTGGAATTTGCAGCAGATATTTTTTTTCTTTGAGCCCTAGGAGAGAAACATCTGCTACTACCTAGGATTGAGCTCTCAACCTTCCAGGTGGCAGGTGAATGTCTTCATTACTAGGCCACCATACCACTTGTAATAAATGAATACATATTTTAATTTTTAAAAATCTAATAAAAACAACACTGTTGGTTTCCAACCAGTAAGGTAGGCAGGTTCTCCTTATGCTGCTAATAATGGAGTGCTAAAGAAAAGTTCGAGACCCGAGTGCCACACAATGGGGTGAGCTCTGGTTCCTGCCCCAGCTCAGATCCAAGGATAAATGGCTATAGCCGTGTGTGTGTGTGTGTGTGTGTGTGTGTGTGTGTGTGTATGAGAGAGAGAGAGAGAGAGAGAGAGAGAGAGAGAGAGAGAGAGAGAGAGACAGACAGACAGACAGACAGACAGACAGACAGACAGACAGACAGACAGACAGACAGACAGACAGACAGACAGACTCAGGTTATTCCAGAAAACATGATTCTTTCCAGCTTCTGTCCTTCAACTAGATAACAATGTTATGATTTCCATTTCATATGATTAAAAAAACTAAAATATTACTTCTCCAGGTTTTTTTGGGG
>NW_015412695.1:0-1840 GCF_001527695.2 Protobothrops mucrosquamatus | reverse complement strand
ACCAGGCGGCTGCCTGGGCGATCAGGACCGCAACTTCGGCCTCTTTCTTCACCAGGGCCGCCCTCACCTGGCTTCGGGAGCTCCAAGCCCGAGTTCCTGCGGAGGATGTCCGCACGCACTTGGATCTTAGCAAAATGGTGGCAGCCACGGAATATGCGTCGGACGCATCCTTACAGGCCGCTAGGTTTTCTTCCAGGGCGATGGCGTCCAACGTCACTGGAAGGCGTATGCTCTGGTTGAAAAATTGGCAAGCAGATGCCAAATCCAAGTGGAAATTGGCAGCGGCTCCCTACCAGGGTTCTAAGTTATTTGGGGATTCGCTGAATCCCTACTTAACAGAGAACAAGGACAAACGTAAGGTCCTTAAAGACCTACTCAAACGTCCTAACAAGAGGACTGGTTATTTTCAACGCAAGCAGTCCTTTCGGGGGGGTCCAAGGTACTCCTATTCCCAGCCTTTTCGTGCCTTCCCGCCAAGGCAGGATAGGCAAGATAGGCAGCCTGACAGACAGAATCCCGGTCCCAGACAACAAGCCCAGGGGAAACGGCCCTTTCGGGGGAACAATAGACCTTTCCGCCGTTCCAGGTGACTCTTCCACGGCACCTCCCATAGGGGGCAGACTCTCTCTGTTCGCCCACCGTTGGGAGACTACCACCACGGATACGTGGGTCATCAACACGATCCGACACGGTCTAAATTTGGAATTTATATCTTACCCCCCAAATCGGTTCCTCTCCTGTCCATATCCCAGAAACCGCACAAAACTAAGGCTGATGAACGAAGCTATCCATCATCTGCTTCACATCAGGGCCATAGAACCCGTACCGCTGGATCAGGGGGTCAAGGATTCTACTCCATCCTCTTTGTTGTACCAAAAGCGTCAGGGGGATGGAGGGCTATTCTAGATCTAAAGGACTTGAATTTTCATATAGCTTACCACAAATTCAAGATGCAAACGCTCCGGTCCATCTTGGGAAGCGTCAGAAAAGGGGACCTCCTGACGTCTATCGACCTCACGGAGGCGTACCTTCATATCCCTATCTCTCTGATCCATCGACGGTTTCTACGGTTTGCATACAAGGGGAATCACTTCCAATACAGGGCACTCCCCTTTGGCCTCTCCTCAGCTCCGAGAGTATTCACCAAAGTCTTGGCGGTCCTGGCAGCACATTTACGATTGATACCAGTAAGAGTCCACTGTTACCTGGACGACATTTTGATTCAGTCTTCATCCGTCCAGACAGCGTTGACGGACCTCAAAATGGTGATAAAATTGCTCCAGGACCACGGATTTTCGGTGAATTTTCCAAAGAGCCATTTGAACCCCACAACGAGGCTCTTACACCTGGGGGCCATCATAGACACCTTGGAATGCCGGGTGTATCTCTCTCAAGATCGCAGGGACGGCATACGGGAGTCGATTCTTCGACTTCGCAGCAGTCGGTCGGCGACGTTGGTCAGTCTCTCCCAGTTGTTAGGGAAGATGATTTCTGCCATAGCGATAGTACCCTGGTCAAGGCTCCACACCAGAGAACTGCAAAGGTTCATGCTTCCCTTTCAGAGGCGGAACCTCAGTGCTTCGCTCAACAGAGTGGTTCTCCCTCACCACGTGCTACGTTCCCTCAGTTGGTGGCTGTCACCAGCCGTCCTCAGAGGGTTGTGTTTCAAGGAGCCGGACAGGATTGTCCTCACGACCGACGCCAGCCTGTTCGGTTGGGGGGCTCACATTCAGTCTCATTGGGTACAGGGCCGTTGGTCCGCATCAGATCTACGACACAATATAAATTGGCTAGAGTTGAGGGCCATCCATCTAGCTCTTCGGCATTTTCGCCATCTAGT
>NW_015412694.1:0-1840 GCF_001527695.2 Protobothrops mucrosquamatus | reverse complement strand
GACTGGCCTAGGGGTATTTTAAAGGGGTTTTAAATTAAATTTTTAGTAGGAGCAGCCAAATCTGAATAGTTATTTTTAAATCTTTTTAAATTTTGTATTGTATTGTACTATTGTTTTAAACTGGCTGTAAGCCGCCCTGAGTCCTCCGGGAGAAGGGCGGGGTATAAATTTAATAAAATCTAAAATCTAAATCTAAATCCATGTTCTTTGGGGGCCGGGTTTCCTTTGACCTGCTAAGTCTTCCCATCATAATTGCTTTCTCCAGTGAATTCCCCGGCATGGCATGGCCAAAATAAGTGAGACACAGTTTCGTGATTTTTGCCTTCCAGTGACATGTCTGGTGTTGTGTTCCAAGTCTTGCAAGTCCAAGGAATATGCAGGATTCTTCTCCAGCACAAACAGGATTTTCTTCCTGTCTTGCTTTTTTTAAAGTCCATCCACATTTAGTACAGTAAGTCAATGCCTCATCTGGGGGGCTAGTTCACAGCAGCCTCCACCCCTTTCAATCAAACTTCAGCTACCAAATCTTCCCCAACTTTTTGAACCGTCAGCAAAGTAGGGGTCATTAGATTTGCATTATGGCTACATTATTCTGAGACTGTTTAATCTTTACCGGCAGCATTTAGTTGATCTTGGGTAAGGGGTCCTTGGTGCTTTCTGAACCTGATGGTTTTTTTGCAGATGTTTCATTACCCAAACTAGGTAATGAAACATCTGCAAGAAAACAACCAAGCCCCACAGTCTACCTTCTGTCCCTCTCTTCCTCCTCTCCACAAACCTCACTTCCTTCTAGCACTGATGATGTTATCTAGTTGGGTCATGAAACATCTGTAAGAAAACCACCAACTCAGCACCAAAGACCCCTCATTTCAGCCCTGAACTGTATCTATTCTCCTTTATCGGTGATCTTGTATGAGTTAAACAAGATCAGATAAATATGTTCTTAGGTATGTTTTGAGATGGAAAATTTCAGGAAAACTCAGGGTTGTAAGTTAGCTTGGGAAATCCCGCAGCCAGAAAAAGAAGATTACTAAGTACTTCTCTGTTCTTGCCCAATGAAGTCTATGGCAGGGGTGAGGAACTATGTCTCTTTTATGACCTGTGGACTTCAACTCCCAGAATTCTTGAACCAGCATGGCTGGCTTAGGAATTGTGGGAGTTGAAGTCCACAAGTCATACAGGGGCCATAGTTTTTCACCTCTGGTCTATGGGCATAGCCATGAAGTCACTAGGAGCTGAGTATGGGTTGAAGGACTCTTGCTATTCAAAACCAAACATCAGGAGAAGAACAGAGGCTTTGTGGAGATGTCTCCAACCCTCCCCAGTTTCCTTCAGATTGAAATGAAGCCTTGTTTTAAAAAAAAGACTTGTCCACATTCCTTGCCCTAAAGGCGAGATAAAGTTTAAAATGTTCACACTTTTCCACCCTAGAGAGGGGCGTGAAAAATATTCATTTGCTGCCAAACTATCCTGAAATTTTATATCTGCCAAGGTTCAAAAGGTGCACTTAGGAGTGTGAACTTTCCCATAATTTTATCCTTATTATCATTATAAGATTTACTTATCTCATTATCAGCTCACTCTTCTATGGGAGGTCAGTCATGTATCCATTTTACTGCCCATTTAATCCTTCTGCCCACTGGCTCTGTTCGGATTGATTTACTTATCGTATTTCTCAGCAAGCAAAGGCTTTTAACATTTAAAAATAACCTTGTCTCTTTCCCCGTGTCCAAACTAACCTCCTTTTCTCCTGGATTCCGTAGTCATTAGCCGCTGAATTAGTAAAATTTCATCATTTCATTTTTTAAAAAAGAATTGTATTAGTATAAACACATGCTTG
>NW_015412693.1:0-1840 GCF_001527695.2 Protobothrops mucrosquamatus | reverse complement strand
TCGTCATGGAGGCCAAGAACTCCCGAGCCACCGCTGACGTTTCGCCCGCCGACGGCAGGTTGAGGTCCCCCATAACTACAAGTCTAGGGGTCTCAACCGCCACCCCGGCTATCACGTCAGCCAGCTCAGGCAGGGCCGTTGACACATAGCAGGGGGCCAGGTATATTATCAACAGGCCCACTTGCACCCCTTGCCCCCATTTCACAAGGAGGGACTCTGCACCATCTATCTGAGGCACAGTGGCCTCCCTTGGACACAGGGAGTCCACATGCCTTAAAATTGTCAAGGTTGAGATACACTGTGCTACATAGAGACAGTCATATGTGTAGCCGTTTATTATCTATAATACATTATAAACACAGGATTAATCACAGGCAACTAGGGTGTTAGGTTAGAAAAGCAGCAGCCCCGGTATCCATCAACTTCACAGTTGAAGAGAACAATGTGTACATTGCCAGAATCGCCTCGTTCAGCCTATTGAATCAAGCAAAAACCACGCTGTACACACCCTCAAAAAGCTTGCAGCAGTTGAAAAGCCTGACAGGGTCATTGATCACTCCCAGCGGCCGCAGCTTGAGAGAAATCTGCGAGGATTTTAATTCACGACTGTTTTGGGGTTTTTTTTTTCAGAATTGTGATGGGGTTATAGAAACGGCCATGTTCCAAAAAACCTATAGCTTTTCTGGGGTTTTTGTTTTGAAAGGTATTTTTTCGGGGGGGGGGAACGAAAGAAGCGGAGGCCACTCCCGACGAGAAGTTCCGCCCCGCTTTCCCCGGGCTGGTCGGGGGAAAAGCCAACCGTCCGAGTCCCGGCCTGAAGTAGGGACGGGCGGTTCCAAGACAGGAAAAGAGGAGGGGGGAAATATCTCCCCCTCGGCTTTTAGACCTCAGACCCCGTCCCATCCGAGGGAAGAAAACCGCGCCGGCGCCTCACCTCTCCTCGCAGCCCTGGCATTTCACCTGCACGGGCACCGGCTGGCTGAAGAGGCTCTCCGACGCCATCTTGCGCTTTGAGTTTGGCGCCCTGCTCCGGCGGGGGGGAAAGCCAGGAAGGAGCGAGGCAGGAAGGGCGGGGAACGGGCCACGCGGCCCCCGGGGGAGGCGGGGCGGACGGAGGAGAGGGGGGGAGGAGCCACAACACCTGTAGGCAAGATGGCGGGGGCTCCCGTCGAGCTGGCTTCTTTTCCTCAGCCGGGGCGATGCGCCTATTTCGTGGAGCGGAAGAAGCGCTTTTGCAAGATGGTCCCGGCGCAGGGCAGGCGCTTCTGCGGCGAGCACAGCGCCGAGGAGGTAGCAGGGGGAGAGCGAGACAAACCGCTGGGCCGAACGATCCGTTTCATTTGTAAAAATAAGGTTTTGTTTCAGTGAGCTTCCAGTTTATCTTTTCTAACCACAGGCAGAGGGAGGAAGGAAATGCACCTTGATCAGGTCGCCTGCGTGTCATATATGTAGAGTGTACACACACACACGCACACACACAGAGCGAGAAGATGTCATTAGATTTTTCTGGTTCATCCCGTTTTCATCTCTTAAACCTGCGTGTCATATATGTAGAGTGTACACACGCACACGCACACACACACACACATACAGAGCGAGAAGATATCATTAGATTTTTGTGGTTCATCCCGTTTTCATCTCTTACCTGCGTGTCATATATGTAGAGTGTACACACACACACACACATACACACACACACAGAGCGAGAAGATGTCATTAGATTTTTCTGGTTCATCCCGTTTTCATCACTTAAACCTGTGTGTCATATATGTAGAGTACACACACACAGCGAAAAGATGTTATTAGATTTTTCTGGTTCATCCCGTTTTCATCTCTTAAA
>NW_015412692.1:0-1840 GCF_001527695.2 Protobothrops mucrosquamatus | reverse complement strand
TAAATAATAAAATAAAATAATAAAATAAAATAAAATAAAATAATAAAAATAAAATAAAATAAAATAATAAAATTAAATAAAATAAAATAATAAAATAAATTAATAAAATAAAATAAAATCACATATCTTTCAACCAACTCTGGCCAGCTCCCAATCAAAAATTAAAATAATTTTTAAAAACTATAAAACTTTTACCATGGTTCCACCCATGCATTCTAAAGGCAGAGCTCTCACCTCACAATCAGAGTTCAGTCCTAGATAGCGGCTGATATTTCTCTCTGAGCTCCTCATAGGCATCAGGAAGGGCAGCCAGCCGGCCAGTAAATACTCAGCTCCAGTCAGTCACCCTGACTCAACCTCAAAGCAAAGGATTACAGGATCGTTAAAAGAAAAAAAATCATAATAAAATTTAGCTACATTCAAGGAGACCTATGTGACTGTTTTAATGTCCAGAATTCTCAGCCATAATCATATTAGGTGGGAAATCTTTAGAGTCAAAATAATTTTCGAGGTTGGGCGACAAAGCTCTCTCTGTTATTTCCTGTCCTCACATCTTCAAACAAATACCTGAAAAGGACTTATATTTCTTCAGGAAAACAGAAATAATAACTGTAGAAAGAGTCATTGAACTGTTTTACAGTGCAGTGTGCTCCTAAGGTTAAAAAAAAACAACACTGGAAAGATAATGCTACTATTTTTTATTCCGACTGTTGACAGATTATTAACTCGTGTTTATGGAATATTGCTATTGCTCTATAAATGTTGTGCGTTTCACAAAAGCTTGTACTGCTATATTTCTTTTTTTTTTTTCTCTTCTTTCTCTTCTTTCTTTCTTTTTTTTTTTTTAACAAAAGCTGAGGTAAAGCCCCGGGATCCTTGCTTTTTCTTCTTTTCCCAATGCATCACAGCACACATGAACACAAACATGGCTGAAAATAACATTGCCTCTCTCTCCCGCAATATATAAAGCTGCGGTTTCCTAACCAATGCTGCCCTCAGCTGAAAAAATACCTGCATTTGGAATTCAATGATAAATTTAAAGGGACAAAAAAAAAACCATCAGCATTTCAAAACCCCAAAGACTGCTGAGTTAGAGTAGAATTAAACGTCCTGATTCTCGTTTTGGGAAAAAAATAAATGCTTGCTGGGCAAATCAAGGTTTCTTGCACTGCTGAAAAACAAAATGATTTTTTTAAATGCTGACAAGAATCACGTGCAAATAGTGTTGCTGTCTTCAATCTCCAATATAATCAATCAGCAATAATAATAATAATAATAATAATAATAATAATAATAATAATAATAATATAATATATCTTCAGGATAAAGAAGAACAGAATAGAGGCATGGGAAGACAAAGCACTACATGGCCAGTACATTAAAATAATAATAATAATAATAATAATAATAATAATAATAATAATAATAACAACAACAACAACAACAACAACAACAACACCCCGGACTTAACAATTGTCGATAAGAAAGACAAAAAAAGTCTGGATAGTGGATGTGGCAGTGCCTGGAGACAGCAGAATAGACGAGAAAGAACTGGAGAAGATCACAAAATACAAAGACCTACAAATAGAAATAAAAAGACTGTGGCAAAAGCAAGCAAAGGTAGTACCAATAGTAATAGGTGCCTTGGGTGCAATCCCAAAACAACTGGAGCACCACTTGAACACCATTGGCATTGACAAATTCGCCATTAGTCAATTGCAAAAGGCAGCCTTACTAGGAAATGCTTCCATCCTGCGACAAGATCTGTAATAACATCAAACATCCACATCTGCCTATCCCAGGTCCTTGGTAAGGACTCGATAGGTAGACAAAATGCCAA
>NW_015412691.1:0-1840 GCF_001527695.2 Protobothrops mucrosquamatus | reverse complement strand
CTTAGCTACAAGAAAATACCCAAAATGAAAACCAGTCACTCATATTAAGATCCATATTAGATTTTTTGTAGAAAGAAAAAAAATAATCTATAGTAATTGCTAGTACATCTCTGCACTTTATCCTGCTAGCACATAAACCTTGTAATGCACTACACTGTACATAAGTTAAGTGTTGGACAACAAACCTAAAATTCTTGAACGATGAACAGGTGTATGATTCTATAGTGTTTACTCACATTTCCATCCACATTGTTTCTTACAAAGGATACTATAATTATTCTCTTGTCTCTCCCCTGGTATCTATCCACAGTATTTACTTCAACATTGCTGATGTACGAGCCTGCCATCAAGTCTGTAATGATCTTCAGTTGATGTCTATAAGGAGATATGACTCCAATATCTGAAGGCTTACAACCAGCCTAAAAAAAAAAAATATCCCACTGTTAAACTATGGAATCCCACTTGGCTGTGACAGAATGCATTCCAACCATCATCCTTTTAGGAGATTTAGTAAAATAACGCATAGAAATGTTTTAAAAGAATCCTATCCAATTTGTACTACCCACTGATGATATAATAGGCTAAATGAACTTCTCCTTCACCTCTTCTAATGCCCTCTTAATGTGATGTTAGCTACTAATTACTTTTGATTTTAATGCAACTTTATTCTGAGGTATCTTCAGTCCACCTTCTGCTTTTATCTTCTCTTAAGCCTGGGGTGAGTAATCTGAGATCCACAAGAAGAAGCATTCTTCTCTGACATTGCTCCCTTACTCCCTGCAACTGAAATAAATTAAGGAAATCAAATGTGTTTTCTGGCTGCAAAAACTATGCTCACTCATCCTAATAACATTAATTATTGGCGTATTTTTCTCCCATAACACATTTTAGCTTATTCATCACAGAAATGTGTTTTTGTTGAAAACTATCCCAAGATCTATATATTTCTCTGGGTTATGTAGGAACAGAGATAAGCTCTTTGAATATCATGTGGAACGTGTGTTTTATATCTCAGGTAAGAACACAGCAGCTACCTGCCATTCATTAAAGCAAACTGACCCGCACAAGTTGGAATAAAAACAAGATTTTGCTGCTTTAAAGAATCCAGTCATTAAAGTAAATGCAACTCTTGAAGCAGCAGCAGCTTGTCTTATTGTGTTTTGCACAATCAGAACTTGTTCTTCCAAATCATTTTTGAAGTCAGCACCGTCCTTTCTGTTAAGAGCAAAGTGCAGTGGGAGGATTGCACTTTGCGAACATTACACTCCCAGTTACTACAGTTACACCATACAGTGGTTTTTGCTTTAATTCTGGATACATGTCAAGATTGATCTCTTATGCACTAAACCCAGAGATAAGCCCCTTTTCCCACCTAAAAAGAGGAGACTTTCAGATACTTTAATCCACATCTGTCCCACGACCTTACAAACTTCCTATTTTCAATGGGAAGAAAGAGGAAAAACAGGTCTGCTTCTCCACAGGAAAAGGGAAACTGCATTCTACCTCACCCCAGAAAACAAGAACAAATTGCCACTTTTGTTCTGCAAATAAAATGAATTTTCAACTATTTGTGATCAGAGGAAATTAGAAGCTTGGTCTTCAAGTGGTATGAATTTCCAGGTACACAACAAACCTGTGCACATTAATAATAATAATAATAATAATAATAATAATAATAATAATAATAATAATAATAATAATAATAGTAAAGTTGGAAGGGACCTTGAAGGTCATCTAGTCCAACCCCCTGCTCAGGCAGGAAACCCTATACCATTTCGGACAAATGGCTGTCCAGTCTCTTCTTAAAAACTTCCAGTGTTGGAGCATTCACCGCTTCTGG
>NW_015412690.1:0-1840 GCF_001527695.2 Protobothrops mucrosquamatus | reverse complement strand
GGCTGCCTCATATCCTACTTGTTCCCAGCCAGCTAGGAAACAGGAAACAATCCCAAATATGTAGTTCTTCATCAAGAGCTGAAGAACTACCATATGTATTCTTCAGCTCAAGTAGTTAAAGCATCTAGTTAGAGAATTCCAGCGATGTTGGGACAATGAAATTCAGATTCCCATTCAGCCAAGATGACCTGAGGCTGGTCATTCATTGGTTCACATCTTTTTCTAAGTCATTATCTAATTGGTCTGTTTCAGACATAATACACTATGTAAATTCAGTCACTATGGGCTTAATAAGTAACCTCCTTCTTGTAGCTTATTCATGAACTATGTTTAATTAAATAAGGAGTGACTATGATGGGCTGCCTCACAAAATTGTTGTGAAGGTAAAAGGGAGTTGAGAAAATTATGTATAGCATCTTTTGCTTCAGCAGGAAGATGGAATATAAATGCAATTAACAACAACCTTTCTTAAAAAGCTGTATCTCCAATTTTGAATTTAGCATTTGAGAGGAAAAGGCTAGAGGAGAAGAATGGAAAAAGTTTGCTTCTTGGGACCAAGTTGCAAATGCCCAAATTTGGATATAATCAACTTGCCTTTTGCATCTTATCAAATATAGGAAGCCTACAAATCTTGTTCAGGATATCTGAATTCATATGTGATTTATTTCCCTGAGTTATTAGTAACTTAAATAAATGGTTATTTTTAAATTGGCCAGTCTCTCCTTCCTAGTATGAATTAACTTATCTATGAACTGTCTATATTAGATTAGATGAAAGAATCTTCTCAAATGGAAACCTAAGATGAGAAATCCCTGGGTTCTGGGCATTGTTGAATTGCAAACCCACAAAGTCAACATCAGAATACTGGTAGCCAGTTCAACATCTGGTAGTCAAAGGTTAGTGCTCTAGGCAGATTTGTTTATTCAGAACAGTTCAGAAAAACAGCCCTGACTAGCATGATATCACAGGAAATCTTGAAGATTACATGCAAAATGTAAACAAAAACCAAAAATATAAGCCTCGGGAATGATAACCCTTCGATTCAAATTTTCTATTCTGGAATATTACTTAGGACAATTCTCCTCTTATTACTTACAGTAAGTTAATAAGTTGCCTCTTGTAAAGTGCTTCTACAACGTTCTGGTAAACAGCTCTTCGGCTGGGGGAAAAAATTGTTGCTCTTTCCTAGCCTGCAAAAATCTTGGCAGGCACCTGCCGAAATTTTATGCACGGAACAGCTCAGCTTTGCCCTTAAGAACAAAAAATTGTGACTAGAGTATTTTCCATTTCCACAACCTCTCCCTGCTCGATACAGCGCGTCCAACACCTCCTTTTCCCGCAACAACACCCATCCATAAGGTCAACCAGGGACCTGAACACCCCCCTAAGTGACCAGCAAATCGTAGGAGAAGCTCCAACAGTGAGCCCTTCGCCTCCTCGCCCGCAAATCTGAACTACAATACAGAGCGCGCGCACAGACCAGATATCTGGACTAGCCTCGAAAAGAGACGCCCGGTGGCCCCGATCTCGGCTGAAATCAGCCTCCAAGAGGGAGAGCGTCTTAACAACCAACAAGTTGTACCCAGAATTGCAACAAAAGTCCCCTTCATTGCAATGGGAGTGAGAAAACCAAGAAAGCATTTAATATATATATATATATGCAATGGGAGTGAGAAAACCAAGAAAGCATTTAATATATATATATATGCAATGGGAGTGAGAAAACCAAGAAAGCATTTAATATATATATATAAAATATGCAATGGGAGTGAGAAAACCAAGAAAGCATTTAATATATATATATATGCAATGGGAGTGAGAAAACCAAGAAAGCATTTAA
>NW_015412689.1:0-1840 GCF_001527695.2 Protobothrops mucrosquamatus | reverse complement strand
CTCGGAGAAAAGGTGGCGGAACTCAAACCTGGCCACGCCCTCATCAAACCCTAGGACTGCCCCTTTAGAGAACAGGAATGCAAGTAAAATTTGGGAGGGGCTATTTCCGGTGTGGGAGGGGCTATTTCCGGTGCGGCCGGCCCGGAAAAAGGTGCCGGAACGCGGTTCCGCCGCGTTCCGGCTGAAAAAAAGCCCTGGTGCTCAGTCCCTGGAGGGTTTTAAGAAGAGATTGGACAGCCATTTTTCTGACATGGTATAGGGTCTCCTGCTTGAGCAGGGGATTGGACTAGAAGACCTTCAAGGTCCCTTTCAACTGTTATTCTGGAGCTTTCTGAGCCATCTCGCCCCATCCGACTTTCCCTCACCAACATATTGTGACCAACTCACCCCTGGACAACTCACCCTGGACAACTCACCATGGGACAACTCTCCATAGGACAATTAAATGTGGGACAACTCAAGGCAGGGATAAGTAGAATTGCAGCTTAGCCTAGCATCAAGCAAGACAAGACCTGCTTCAATTCACTTGTCCCTTTCTTGAATTATCCTGCATTGAATTGTTTGGTCCCAGGGCATGATGGCTGGGGCAAGTCAGCTGGGATAAGTCTGCCTCTGTAAGCCTTTCTTCGATAAACTTTTCTCATTAGACTGTTTCACTAATCATTGCTAAATTAGGCCTGTTTTCAAGAACAATCTCTCTCTCTCTCCTTCAGCTGTGTGAGAACGCACATATGTGCATGCAGGTGCGCGTGCACACACGCACACGCACACACACACACACACACACACACACATCATGCAATATCCAGTATGGATAGACATATTCTTAAAGCATCTATTAAGAACAGATTTTTTTAATGTGATACCCTCATTGCTATACTCATTTATTCTTGGGTTTGCAACCCAGGGAAAATCCAAAATCGTATGCAGAGTTGCATGCAAATAGTGACTAATCTGCTCTGGATACTTTGGCCAGTATGCAATGAAAGTGTTTCCCCAAGCATGCTCACACTTGTCTATGCAAACTAAAATCTAGAGATTCTCTTGCAAGATATCATACTAATTGTAGAGATAGCATCACCAGCCTAAGCATCACCAGTAAGAATGACAAAAAAGATGCAACTTTAAATATGTTCAATATAAAAAGTGAAGAAAAGAAGTCCTTCAGTAAAAACAGCAAAAAATTAACAGGTTACAATGAAAGGCAGATCTCTTTTATTGGCTCAGTCACTTCTAATAAGAGAGTACGAATTCCTCCAACTATCACCGAGGATGCAATTTTACCAAGAGAAAGTCATAAAAATAAATTTATTTAAATAAATTTCTGGCCCAGTTAAAACATAGAACACAGTTCATTTATATTCTAGAAAACCTGGAGAAACTTGCTGATAGTTTGTCCAACCTATTTTAGGCAGACTAAAGTATGAGAATAGAAATATTATTCTTTGAGGAGACTGGGGACACTAAACATGCTTAGCTTTTAGAATAAAAAGTTAAAGGAGAAGATTATAGTGTCATTTAAATCTCTCAAGAGTTGTCACAAAGACTTCTCTATCACTGCAACACAATGGGCTTAAGTTTCAGGAAGACTATTTGGGGGAAAGGTGGCAACCAGGAGCCTTTTAATACTGGGACCATCAGTGTAAGGAGATGGTAGAGTCTTTTTTACTGGAAAAATGGCCAGAGGTATCTGAGGAAGATTTCTCCACTAGGGTGGTCTAATGCTTGCAATGCTATTTTATTTTGGCATTTCAACAGATGGACATATTTGCAGGGATTAGTGCACATAATGTTCCTGCCCAAGTTTTTCAAAGCTCAGCTGCACTAGAAATGTTGGCTA
>NW_015412688.1:0-1841 GCF_001527695.2 Protobothrops mucrosquamatus | reverse complement strand
CACTGTGATGTTGGATGGGCCCCTCCAGACTGTAGCAATACAGGCTATGGAGGTAGCATAGACAGTGGACCACCTCCAATTACGGTACAGGCTAAAGCTAATATGAAAACATCAGCTATAGCTGGAATACTGTGTGCATTTTGTTTCACAATTGTTTGTACTGGCCTAGTTATCTGGTTCAAGGATGGGCTGAGCAACCAATTTGGAAAATTTCAGGGAAGTGTCCATGCTATTAAACAAAGAGATGAAGGAACAGCAGTGTAACTCACCCTTGCTAAGAATGCACAACACATCCAGTATAAGCTGAGGAATTAATAGTGAATTTGAAAAATGAAGAAATTTGAAATTTCAATGTTTTAAAATGTCTCCCAGACATATTTCCTTTTGAAAAATTTGGCCTCTTTGAAGGGGAAGAAACCTTCCAATCTATGCCAAGTATTGTTCACTTAGTTGAGGAAATCTCTCATTTGTAAAGAAAAATAACTCTCCGGATAGCCTTGAAAATGAAGCATCTGGACTGCAGATACCTCAAGCAATAGCCAGCCATACCGATAGTACATTGGATGTCAAAGAAAGATCAAGAGACATTGTTGTTTATAGATAATTTGGGTTGTCACCAGAGCACTGCCCTCCGACCCTTTTCTAACTCTGCCCTGGTACAATTATTGATGGAATTATTATGGACATTCAGTATTTTGAAGCCACTCAGTGACAATGGGAGAAAGACATCTCTAGCATGGTCGTCTGTATTATTCAGTCTACTTTGATCTGTTTTAAATAAAGGGTTGTTTAGTTTTTCACTCCACTGGAAACATTAGTTCTCAGTGTCATCAGTGTACCCAGCTACCACTTCATAACACACTGCAAAATACACAAACACACCCACAAACATACAGAGAGAAAGAGACAGAGAGAACCACACATTCATATAAACAAAGTCTCATAGACTCCTCCCCGTTCATCTGGTAGAGGAGCCCTTCGTTCATCTACCACCAACTCTTCCTCTGGCTCTCACCCAGAAAGAAGTATCAGTCAATTTATAAACTTAACAAAAAAAATGGAGCCATGTTGTTTTTTCCTTCATTCTGCCTTCCTTCTCAGGATACCTATAGGCCACTTTCCCCAGATAGGTTATTCCAAAAACATACTCAAAGTCACTGCACAAACAATCATGAGGACATCCCCGTGCGGCTCCCTCTCCCTTCTCCACCTTTATGACAATCTTAACTGGACAAGCTCACTTTTGCTTCCAAGGCTGGCCAATTGTGCTTATGTTTATCAGATGTCCAGACTATTAACAAGGAAGAAAATCCACAGTGAGTCAGCTCTGAATGCAGGGGGTATTCTTGCACAAAGATCTGTTCCTACCTTTTTTTTTTTACTTTCAATATAAAATTTTTATTTTTATCATAAAAAAAAAAAGAAATACATCACAGATATTACACAATGTTATATCCCATCCCCCCGCCCCCCGGACTTCCCAAACCAACCTAGGCTGATATTCAAATACAAGTAAACAAATATTAATATCTCTAACTCCAAAGTCTAAACTTAAACAATCCATCTCCTCCGTATTAATAAAAATTATTCATTTAGTTAGTTCTTCAAATATCCAAAATCTTTACCATTTCAGCAAGATAGCTTAACACCATCCCTTACTTATACAAAAAAAAAGAAAAGAAAAAAAAAATTCCCATCTTCCATAAAGTTAACAAGTTAATTCTGTCATTTCATAAAACTACCCTATAAAAAATCATTTGGAACCCTTAATAAGGTTTACAACTTCAATTACTTACTTATCCTTCAGTCATTTTCAATTATAACAACATTATTATATTTGT
>NW_015412687.1:0-1841 GCF_001527695.2 Protobothrops mucrosquamatus | reverse complement strand
CCCAGCCCTCACATCCACAAAATTATTAACTTTATTCTGGGGGAGAGAAATGAAAGTTTATATAAATTCATTTCACATTTTAAGAGGTCTGCAGTATTGCAAAGTTGTGACTGAGAGGTTATGTTGGGGGAGGGGGGCGATGACAACTTCCTCATTGGCTCAAGGGGGCGATTCGTTCAAAAAGGTTAAGAACCACTGTGATAAACCATGGTTAATTAAGCCATAATACAGTCACAGAAACCATGCTGACATAAGCTCACTAGAAATAAAAAGGTCAGGTTTATGTTAGGTCAATGTTCATCCTAATTTCTTAACACAAAAGGCCCTGAATTATTTCAGACTCTTCACATTATAGTGAGCCACTGATTCCATCACTTTTTCTTTCATTCATGCTCTGTTTCTAGCAAGGTCAAACGCTTGCATGCTTGCTAGTCATGGAAAGACTGAACCGGAAAGCAATATGCCATAAAACTTCATCATGTACATTGAAATTCTGTTAGAAGTTCAGACCAAAAGTGGGACAGATAAAAAGTTCAAGAATTAAAAACATAAAAAATTCAAAATTATGAAGCTATTGTGTAGCTATGCATAATACTCTATAGAATAGTTCATCACTTGTCATCTATTAATAGATAAAAGTTGCACTCTGACACCCATTCATAAAGGATAAATAAATGTCAAAAATAGTAATTGCTATAAAGTATTATTAATATAACTTTGAGGAATGAAGACAGCCCAAACTATGTTGATTTTTTTAAATGTTAGACTACATTAAAGGTGCTGCTGATGTCTTGATAAAGATTGGATTAAAATCGCAAATAACAGAAAAGATGGGATGTGTTTCCAACTTTACTGAGTAATACATTTGCATTTTCTTTAAGACTACAGAATTCCAGAGATATTTAAAATAGTTTATAATTTGGAATAATGTCTACTTAGTCATAGAAAAGTGACTAGTGTGATTCAAGCATTTAATTAAGTTGTAATGAGTGTAATTTAAGTAGATGTAACTGTAGAAAGAATTGGGAATGTTGCATTTAGCTGAAATGTTTGCTGAGGCCTAGGACATATAGCACTGGGCTTATATACGGCTTCAGAGTGCTTTATAGCCCTCTCTAAGTGGGTCCTCATTTTACCCACCTTAGAAGGATGGAAGGCTGACTCAACCTTGAGCTACATACTCAGAATCAAACTTTTGGAGTGAGCAATGAATTAGCCTGCAATATGTACTGCATTCTAACCACTGTACCACTGAGGTTTATATACACATATACACATACACATACACATATAGATATAAATAGATATGTATGTATGTATGTATGTATGTATGTATGTATGTATGTATGTATGTATGTATGTAGCTCTCACAATCTCTGCAATTGTGTCTCCATTCTCTGCCAACAGAGTGTGTCTCATTAAAAGATTGTTCAATAAATAAATACCAAGGATATTTATTTACAGTAATTTGCCTCCTTTCCTAGTTGCAGTTCTATTTATATTTCAGGATAATGGCTGGATCTTCTGCACTGTAATATTCAGTCTGTAATGTTCATTAGATAGCAAAATGCTCTCCATGATGTGGACTTTTAAAGAATGTAGACAGTTAATATGAGAACAATATGATTTCTCCAATATGACACTTTGTTCTCCTCACAGGCATAAATATCTTAGAAACAGGAGAGCAGCAATGTGGAGGAAATTGTTGTTTCAATTAACTTCCCCTCATGCTATTGTGAGGCAGCATGTTGACATCTTATCTAATGTCATTAACACTGAGAAAAAAATGTAGATTCATATATAGGCTCCTTTTCTACTAAGTATCCAGCTTTCAAGGACAG
>NW_015412686.1:0-1841 GCF_001527695.2 Protobothrops mucrosquamatus | reverse complement strand
AGAATAAGCTTTAGCCTTGATGAACATTCAACACTAATAACATTCCTAATAAAAATCCACCAAATGTGGCACTTTATAATAAATATCACTACAAAATTAACCCAATGATGGTATTTGTGAAACCAATGCAATAACACTATTGTTATACTATTCCAACTCTTAAAAAATAAGAGTAAACTCTCTGGAAGTAATTGAAGTGCTTAGTTGTAGCCATGCACATGCAAATGCCTATAAAGTCCTTCAAACTGAACCTGCTCTGGCCACTGAACATGTTGGACATTAGATGAAGTGGGTGTTTTTTGCATGACCCCCAGCTCATAGATTAGACAAATGCTTGAACATAGCAAAGAATTCTGTGAAAATTGGATTCATCAGATGAAAAACACCTTTCACATATAATTCAGGGTGTCTTTCTAAAATTATATTTCACACATATGTACCTTTAGAAGAATTTCAGATAAGAAACTTCACAGTAAGGTATTAGATAAGAAAATTAAATTGGCAAGCTCATATGCTAATGGTCAGCAATTAGAAATCCATTTGTTCAGTCACTTTAATATAATTGTGTTCTGCTTCAGTCAAAGGTAGATGGCCCTGAAATAACTTTCCAATTAGTTGTTTCCATGAGAACTGTTGTACAACTTTACATACACACAGGCACAGACACACATCCCATATATTAAAAATGGAGGCATGCGTACAGATGTGTGTAAAATTGTGCCATTCAAAGAAGCAGTGATACACTAAAAAGGGGCAACATCAATATTTGAAACTCATGGCAGTTGTTAGGACTTCATAGCTCTTGCACTTATTATGGGCAAGACAGAAACATTTGGATTTAGCAGGTGATAATGAACTATAATGAAGGCACTAATTGGTTTTATTTCATATTAGTTGTAAACAGGGGAAAAAACAACAATATTCTCCTGAAAGCAATACTCTAATCACAGTCTTGTGAATCAGTATTACAAGTTTGAGCCAGCAGAGATTTTGCTATTTACAATGTGAAAATGAAAGTTTCACACCTTGCTTGTTTTATCACTCTCATCAGAGGATTCCAAGATGTTCACTTCTGCCTCTTCTAGAGATATCTCAACACAGTTGTCTTGATCATTGCTGAGCAAGGGTCCTGCCAGGATGCAAAACAAGGGTGAAATAATGGGATTGGTAACATTTCAGTACCAACACAAAAAATCAGTTTATAAGCAAAAAAAGAAAGAAAAAGAAAAGAAAAATCTCATTTTCTCTTCTCTAATGTTGGCAAGACTCTTTTAAAAATGGATTTTTTTTTTACTGGATCATAGCATCATGTAAATAGGATAGTTTCAGATCAAAATAAAACTGCCAGATATACTTTACCATACAGAATTGGATATCTGGTATATTTCTCTGTCTGTCTGTCTGTCTGTCTGTCTGTCTGTCTGTCTGTCTGTCTGTCTGTCTGTCTGTCTGTCTGTCTCTCTCTCTCTCTCTCTCTCTCTCTCTCTCTCTCTCTCTGTGTGTGTGTGTGTGTGTGTGTGTGTACAAACAAATACTAGGGATCAAACTTCTTGGAATATATGACAAAACTAGTTTCTAAACTCTGAAGAATTAAAATAAAAAAATGTGTCTACTTATCATAGAACCACTATTGACATTTTCATTTTCATTTTTTCATTTTATTCAATTTGTATCCCGCCCTTCTCCCGAAGGACTCAGGGCGGCTCACAACATTCTTAAAAAACAAAAACAAACCCACACACCCCACCGAATAAAACCAAATTAAAACCAATATTTTAAAGTTGTGGTAATTAAAATTTCTAAGAAACCCAATTTAAAATCCTCCCTAGGCCAGGCCCGCT
>NW_015412685.1:0-1841 GCF_001527695.2 Protobothrops mucrosquamatus | reverse complement strand
CTGCCATGGAGCGCTCTAAAGATGGTCACCAACACCTTGAAGCGCACCCGGAAGGCCACAGGCAACCAGTGCAGCCCGCGCAGGAGAGGTGTCACATGGGTGCTCCTAGGAGCCCCAAAAATCCCCTGCGCAGCCGCATTCTGGATCAACTGGAGCCTCCGGATGCTCCCCAAGGGGAGCCCCATGTAGAGGGCGTTGCTTAAACTGGAAACAACCCATTGGGCAATTAAAGGCAGTCTTCCATTCATCCCCCTCCTGTATTCTTATGCGATAATATGCCTCCTGCAAATCCAGCTTGGAGAATTTTTTTCCTTTTGACAGGTGTGCTAACATGTCCTTCATGAGGGGGAGGGAGTACAGGTTCTCCACACATACAGGGTTCAGGCCTCTATAATATACACAGAGATGAAGTGGCCTGTCCTTCTTTTCTCTGAATAGCACAGGGGCTGCCACTTGGGTTTTTGCAGGCTGGATGAAACCCCGTGCTAAGTTCTTTTCAATGATCTTACAAAGTTCATTCAGTTCTCTTGGAGTCATTGGTTTTGGAAGCTTCGCCCCTGGAATAAGTTCAATGGCACAGTCTGTGGGCCGGTGGGCTGGAAGCTCATCCGCCCTCTGTTCACTGAACACTTCAGCCAGGTCTCGGTATTCCGGTGGGAGACTCTGCAATTCCTGTTCACTGAGGGCGGAGGTTAATTCACGACTTAGTCCATGCCTCCTGCCTTTTCCTTTGGATAGGGGAGGGGCTCTCTTCTCCAGGAATTTCAAGTGCCCTTCTCCCCAATCCATTTCTTTAGCCATGCCATGCCAAGCCTAATACTAATGGCCACTCCATGCTAGGAGCCACAACAAATGCTAAAGTCTCTGAGTGGTCTCCCATGGAAACAGCAAAACTGGAGGGGACACCCCCCTACGACGGACCCATCGAGTTGGCAGAAAATGATTGGGGTCTTTAGCCTCCTGAGGGGTATTCCCATTTTCCCCACCAGCTCTGGGCTGACCAAGCAGTGGGTACATCCTGAGTCCAATAAAGCAGCTAATTTTACTCTTTCCGGTACCCGGTATGGACAACTCTAGGGGCACGGTTATGGGGTCAATTGGGCCACTTACCAAGTGTTCTCATTGTCACTCTCAGCAGCCTTGGAGTCATCATTTGTCAGAGCCGGAACTCAACCCTTTGACCAACGAGCTCGGGGGAGTTCCACGGTCTCCTTGAAAGACATCGCTGGCTCTCCTGGGCGCGGTGTTGTTTTTGTAGGTCTGCTGGTGGATTGCCAGTCCCCTTTCTTGGCTGGTACCTTGCTGCAGCAGTCGATTGCTCGGTGCCCCTCTTTCCCGCACTTGAAGCATGCAATAGAGTAGGGTGTGGTCAGTGATGATCAGGCCATCTCAGCTCTCTTCTCCAGTGTGGGCTTGAAGGTGGGTTTCACTGGGCGGTGCTGGTGCTTGCATTGATCTATTTCCACCTCTTCTGCTAAGAGGCACCAATTGTACAATTGCCCTGGGGCCCCGTGGGCCACATTGGCATTGTACAGGTCTTCATTTAGGCCATCTTGGAAGCAACTCACCAGGATGTCCTCTGGCCAGTTTAATCGGCTGGCCAACTCCTGGAATTCCTCAGTGTACTTAGCTACTGGTCGCTGCCCTTGCTTCACCTTCACTCGCGAGCTTTCTTGTCTGCCAGGCGGCCTTCAAAACGACACCGGAGTGCCATGAAGCAGTTAAAATTTCTCAGCTCCAGAGCGTTGCAGTTGTGCAGGGTTACCATCCAGTCAGCTGCTGCATCTTCCAGTGCTAGGGTGACCAGTCTAACTTTCTCCTCATCCAAAGGCAGTGTTCTT
>NW_015412684.1:0-1841 GCF_001527695.2 Protobothrops mucrosquamatus | reverse complement strand
TTGCTGGGGATCTTTTCTGAATATGAGGTACGGAGGCACAATTTTCCAAAACATCATTATTGTGTAGCAAGTACAGACTGAATTTCAACAGAAAAGCCTCTACTAAAACCTCTGAGCCCTAAACTTCAAAATGAGGCTACTGGTTACTGATCCCCAAATCTTAGCCTGTGGTTGCCTCTTCTTCCGTTATGTGCATAGCATTCTCCACCTGCCCTCTCTTGTGGCCTTCACAGAATCAGCATTCCTGTCTCTTCCCTTTGGCTCAAACTCCACCAGCTATTATCTTGCAATGTTGGTTCAGGTTAGTCCACAAGCCTATCCAGCTGCAAGTCCAATCCTGCCAACCTGTCAGGTACTCAGCTTGACAATAAGAGTTCTTTTCCCTGTTCCTAGACAAGCTGTTCTGTGTGTGGTTGTCAGTGTTCTCTGAGCTTGGTTGTTTTGTAGACATTTCATGACCCAACTAGGTATCATCATCAATGCCAAAAGGGGTGGGGTATGTGGAGAGGAGGAGGAGGAGGAGGAGAAGGAGAAGCAGAAGGAGAAGGAGAAGGAGGAGAAGGGGGACTGTAAGGTCCTTGGTGCTCTCCCATCTTGGCTGTTTCCTTGCAGACATTTCATGACCCAATTAGGTAACGTCATCAGTGCTAGCAGGGAGTGGGGTTTGCTCTCTATTTATGTTTTAGTGGCTTGTCCTGTCGGTGTTGGGAGTGTTCTTGGTGGTTCCTTGATTAGGCTGTTGTTTACTGTTAGCTTGTTTGCCTGACGTGGCAGTTCATTGATTGGGGTGTTGTTTACTGCTGGATTGTTGGTCTAATATTAATCTTGCTGTTAATCTCTGCTCACCTGGGTGTTGATTGCTGTTTCTGAGATTCTGAAATGCCTGAATCTTGAGAGAGGCTGCCCTCAAAAAGAGGCTGTTGACAGTGTTCCGCAAAGACAAGACCTTAATTGGCAACTTGGCCTGGTGGCCCATGGGGTGGGTCCTTACAGATGCTTCATGACATTTCAGAGAGAGTCTCTTGCAAATCCATTATTCCTGCTTCAGAATCTAAATGGCTGGTGGGATCAATAGCTGGAGAATGATAATATTGCCATCTCATTTTTTCCCCTCTTACCTTGTCAGTGTCTCAGTAAATAAATCTAACACTTACAACAGGCATGTCCAAAGTCCGGCCCGCGGGCCATTTGCGTCCCGCGGCCCAGTTTAATCCGGCCCTCGAACAGCCCTCCCTGCTCTATTAAATGCGGCCCTCCCACGGCCCTCCGGCAAGTCCCATGAGAGAGAGAGAGAGAGACAGAGACAGAGGCACTTGCACTTGCACTTCTGTCTCTCTCTCTCTCTCTCATGGGACTTGCCCCCTCGCAGGGCTCCTCATTGGCCCTGCGCCTGGGTGCCCCGCCCCCTGGGAGAAGGGCGGACAGGAAGTTCCTTTCCCAGGCTGGCCCCGTCCCAGGCGCACGTGGCTGGGGAGCCATGCGGGGAAGCCCCAAGATCCCCGCCCGGCTCGTTCCCACCGCCGCTGCCGCCCAGCTCATTGCCGCCGCCGCTGCCGCAGCCGCCCAGCGTGTTCTTGCCACCGCCGCCGCACCGCAGGGAACGGAAGGGAAGGGGGGAGGGCTGCATGTTCCTGCCACCGCTGCAGCCGCCCGGCTCGTTCCCGCCACCACCGCGGCCACCCAGCTCGTTCCCGGCGTCGCCCCGGCCTGTGATGCTCCAGGTACGGCCCTCCCCCCTTCCCTTCCGTTCCCTGCGGCGCTGCGTGTCGAGGCCGGGACGGAATACCCCGGGCCGCCGCAGCCAAGCGCGAAGGGGAGCACTGCCGCGAAGTGGCTACGGG
>NW_015412683.1:0-1841 GCF_001527695.2 Protobothrops mucrosquamatus | reverse complement strand
CATGAGTGACCGTGCGCAGGGCGTCCCGGTCCAGAAAAGGCCGCAACTGGTGGATCAGGCGTACCCGATAAAACGCCCCCCTGGTCACGGCCGACAACTGATCTTCCAGCATCAGCCGCGAATCCAGGAGGACCCCCAGATTGCGCACCCTCTCCGAGGGGGCCAGAATTTCGCCCCCTATAGTCAGCGATGGAGTCAGATGAGGGAATAGATGAGACTTAGATGAGGGAATAGAAGGGGGACTCATCAAATTTGCAGATGACACTAAACTGGCAGGAATAGCCAACACCCCAGAAGACAAGCTCAGGGTCCAAAAAGATCTTGACGAACAATGGGCCCTATCCAAAAAAATGAGTTTTAATGTGGAGAAAAGCAAAGTTTTACATTTAGGCAGAAAAATCAAAGATATAAGTACAGATTAGGTGAGATCTGGCTCAAAAACAGTAACTTTGAGAGGGACCTTGGAGTCCTAGTGGACCATCACTTAACTATGAGCCAGCAGTGTGCAGCAGCAGCCAAAAAAGCTAATACAATCCTGGGTTATATAAACAGAGGCGTAGAATCAAGATCACGTGATGTATTAGTATCGCTTTATAAAACCCTAGTAAGACCACACCTGGAATACTGGAATACTGCAACCAATTTTGGTCACCATAGTACAAAAAAGATGTTGAGAGTTCAAAGAAAGTTCAGAGAAGAGCAACTAAAATGATCAAAGTCTTGGATACTAAAACATATGAAGAACGGCTGCAGGACATGGGTTTGGCTAGTCTGAAGAAAAGAAGAAACAGGGGTGACACGATAGCAGTATTCCAGTATTTGAGGGGCTGCCACAAAGAAGAGAGGGTCAAATTATTCTCCAAAGCACTTGAAGGCAGGACAAGAAACAATGGTTGGAAACTAATCAAGGAGAGAAGCAACCTGGAATTAAGGAGAAACTTCCTAACATTGAGGACAATTAACCAGTGGAACAGCTTGCCTTCAGACATCGTGGGCGCTCCATCACTGGAGGTTTTTAAGAAGAGACTGGACGGTCAATTGTCTGAGATAGTAGAGGTTCTCCTGCTTGAGTGGGTCTTTATATTTATAGCTCAGTGCTGAGCTTTGGTGCTCTCTGAGTAGCGTTGTTTTCTTTAAGACATTTCATTGCCCAGCTAGGCAACTAGGAAGGGAGTGGGTTTGTTTTCTGTTCCACAATCAAGGAACTAACAACTCAGATGAACAAGCTAAGAGCAAACAACAGCTTAATCATGGAGCCACCAAGAACACTCCCACCAACACTAACAGGACAAGCCACCAGTATAAACAGAAAGCAAGCCCCACTCCCTTCTAGCACTGATGATGTTACCTAGCTTGGGTAATGAAATGTCTGCAAGAAAACAAGCAAGCTCAGAAAGCACCAAGCACCCCTCATTTCAATCCTGAGCTACAAATATTCTCCTTTATTGGCAACGCCATTCTTTCCTGAGTAATAAACAATGTGCTCTTCTGACTGAAAGCGTTCAATCCTGGTCTATCTCAATTTGCTGATGCCTAAGATGTCAGTTTGTAGTTGTTCCACTTCACTGTTCACTGTGTAGAATGTTCTCATGTTTGTCTTCATATGTTCCATATTCCCACTGTAATGCTGTCTTTGCAGCTTTAATAATAATAATAATAATAATAATAATAATAATAATAATAATAATAATAATAATAATAATAATAATAATAATAATAATAATAATAATAATAATAAAGTTGGAAGGGACCTTGGAGGTCATCTGGTCCAACCCCCTGCTCAGGCAGGAAACCCTATACCATTTCAGACAAATGGCTGTCCAGTCTCTTCTTAAAAACTT
>NW_015412682.1:0-1841 GCF_001527695.2 Protobothrops mucrosquamatus | reverse complement strand
TAGCTCCATGTCTCACTCAATTGGACCACAGAACCCCATGTCAGCAGCATATTGAAGGAAGAAATAAAGAAGGAATGGAAGAAGGAGAACTATGCCAACTACCAGTACCAAAAGTTGAATTTTTCTCTTGACTCCAAAGCGGTGAGTAGCTTTTCTTCTTCCAGAATGATCCTCGCAGTCTCTCTTCCAGAAACCAAGTCTATTTCACTAGACTGGAACCTAGGAAAAGAACTTACCTTGTCAAGATTGCCATGCCACACTCTGTACAGTCAGACAGCTGAGTCGAGGAGAAAAATATTGGAAAAATGGAAGGGCCCTTACCTTGAGCTTGTGCCTCACCGTTCTGTGTCTCCACTGGACCCACCTCAGAAAAACAGACCAGCTTGTCGGCTTTGTGAAGGTCAAGTCACCATCTTGGTCGATCGTTGAAAAAGATCCTGTTCCAAATAAAAATTCTATTGTTATTCAAAGCAATTTGTGGTACACTTCAGGATATTGCCTTCTAGCTCCATGTCTCACTCAATTGGACAATAGAACCCCCATATCAGCCGCGTACTGAAGGAAGAAATAAAGAAGGAATGGAAGAAGGAGATTGTTAAGGTTGCCATGCCACACTCTGTGCAGTCAGAAAGCTGAGTTGAGGAGAAAAATATTGGAAAAATGGAAGGGCCCATACCTTGAGATTGTGCCTCACCGTTCTGTGTCTCCACTGGACCCATCTCAGAGAAACAGACCAGCTGGTCTGCTTTGTGAAGGTCATGTCACCATCTTGGTCGATCATTGGAAAAGATCCTGTTCCAAATAAAAATTGTCATGTTATTCAAGAGTAATTTGTGCTATGTTTCAGGATATTGCTTTCTAGCTCCATTTCTCACTCAATTGGACCACAGAACCCCCATGTCAGTAGCGTATTGAAGGAAGAAATAAAGAAGGAATGGAAGAAGGAGAACTATGCCAACTACCAATACCAAAAGTTGATTTTTTCTCTTGACTCCAAAGCGGTGAGTAGCTTTTCTTCTTCCAGAATGATCCTCGCAGTCTCTCTTCCAGAAACCAAGTATATTTCAGTAGACTGGAACCTAGGAAAAGGACTTACCTTGTCAAGGTTGCCATGCCACACTCTGTGCAGTCAGACAGCTGAGTTGAGGAGAAAACTATTGGAAAAATGGAAGGGCCCTTACCTTGAGCTTGTGCCTCACCGTTCTGTCTCTCCACTGGACCCACCTCACAAAAACAGACCAGCTGGTCGGCTTTTTGAAGGTCATGGCACCCTCTTGATAGATCATTGGAAAAGATCCTGTTCCAAATAAAAATTCTCATGTTATTCAAGAGCAATTTCTGCTACATTTCAGGATATTGCCTTCTAGCTCCATGTCTCACTCAATTGGACCACAGAACCCCCATGTCAGCAGCGTATTGAAGGAAGAAATAAAGAAGGAATGGAAGAAGGAGATTGTTAAGGTTGCCATGCCACACACTTCTGTCTCTCCACTGGACCCACCTCAAAAAACCAGACCAGCTGGTCTGCTTTGTGAAGGTCATGTCACCATCTTGGTCAATCGTTGGAAAAGATCCTGTTCCAAATAAAAATTGTCATGTTATTCAAGAGCAATTTGTGCTACATTTCAGGATATTGCTTAACAGCTCCATGTCTCACTCAATTGGACCACAGAACCCCCATGTCAGCAGCGTATTGAAGGAAGAAATAAAGAAGGAATGGAAGAAGGAGCTTGTTAAGGTTGCCATGCCACACTCTGTGCAGTCAGACAGCTGAGTTGAGGAGAAAAATATTGGAAAAATGGAAGGGCCCATACCTTGAGATTGTGCCTCACCGTTCTGTG
>NW_015412681.1:0-1841 GCF_001527695.2 Protobothrops mucrosquamatus | reverse complement strand
TAAGGCCTCGGAAGTCGACACAAAGACGAAGGGACCCGTCCTTCTTTTCTTTGAATAGAACCGGGGCAGCAACTCGGGAACGGGCTGGTTCGATGAACCCCCTCTCCAGGTTCTGATCGATATACCGCCGTAATTCCTGCAATTCCTTGGGCGCCATGGCGTACATTCGGGGTTTCGGCAGTTTCGCCCCCGGTATCAGGGGCCCTCCTTATAATCTGTCCTTTTCTATTAGGACTCCCCGGTGAATGAAAACCCATTAGCCTGTGTGAATGTGCACCTGTGTGTTTTCGGAGCCTGTTTTGTATCCTGGAATGCTTGAGCTGGCCGGTGCGTCTTACTGCTGGCCAGAGAATTTCCACAAAATGTCTCTTGCCCTGGCATTTTGATCCAAAGAGAACACGGAGAAGATGCGTCCAATGAGCCATCGTTGCCTACAGCCAAGCATCTGTTTGCAAAAGTTGGCCAGCAAAGTCCTCCAGCTGAGGAACCCATGGTTGATCCAGTCCATCGATGTTGCCAACTGTCTCAGTTTTCCATTTGGGAGAGATTGTTGGAAGGATCACTCCGGAATCCCACAAGGAGGTCAGCTGACCTGTCACGATAAGCTGTACATTTCAAGAGATGCCCACAACACCCTAAGTTCAGAAGGGGTTAGAAAGAAGTCATCTGACTGTTATGCACCATTTTATAATAATATAATCAGTGTTATTGTTTGCTATGAAAGACCGTGTAATTTGGGTTAGAGGATGACCTATAAATATGGAGCAGGGAATAATAATAAAATATACGTGTCCCAGGATAACGATCCGAGATCGAATTTGGGTTGGTCTCCAGGACCAGAGGTTTACTCTTCTTGAACTTCCGGCTCCCCTTTGGCTCTCGTGCCTGTCCTCCGTCAGAGCAACGGCGCATTTCGGTTGCCACGCTCTTCAATCAGACGCAACCTATACCCAGGCAGTGGCAGGGGGCAAATGAGTTTGTTACATTTGCCGAGCCCGAGTTTTAGTTATTCTTTTCTGCTGCATTAGATAAATGCCATGTGCCGGCTTCTAATCGTGCGCATCGGTGGCGTTCAAAGCTCCATAAATAAAATCTGAAATGGGCCATGTCGATGCCATTTCCCCTTTTCCTTCTTCTTCTTCTTCTTCTTTTTTTTTTTTTACAGCTGAACTGTAAAGAGCGGCCCGTGACAAAAAAGCAAAACATACAATAAAATGGAATGGAATGGAATGAAAGGCTAGGCCTTGGTGTTACAGAACCGACTTCCCAGAATGATTGATGTGTCACTCTTCACAGCGAAGAGGAGGAGCGTTTAAGAGCTATTTCGAGAAAGACTGTTTTCTTGCATCAGAGGGGTTTTTTCTTTCTATTTTCAGCCCTCTTGAGTTTTCAGCAGTGGTGAAAGGATAAAGCCAGAAGTAGGAGGGAGAGAGGGAGGGAGGGAGGGAGAGAGAGAGATGGAGAGAGAGAGAGAGAGAGAGAGAGAGAGAGAGAGAGAGAGAGAGAGAGAGAGAGAGAGAGAGAGAGAGAGAGAGAGAGAGAGAGAGAGAGAGAGAGAGAGAGAGAGAGAGAGAGAGAGAGAGAAAGAAAGAAAGAAAGAAAGAAAGAAAGAAAGAAAGAAAGAAAGAAAGAAAGAAAGAAAGAATGCTTTACTTTGCTGGATGTTTTAAGCCTTTTCTATATTCTTGGGTTGCATCGCTACAGTGAAGTACAGATCCCAGTGTGTGCTCCATTATACACTCAGTGTGCTTTCAAATTCACTTATCCCTACAATGCAGAGCGTCTCAGAGCAAAATCCATCAGAGGCTTATTATCGGCGGGGGGGGGGGGGGGGGGGGGGG
>NW_015412680.1:0-1841 GCF_001527695.2 Protobothrops mucrosquamatus | reverse complement strand
TGTACTCTTTCTAGAGTCTCAACATCTTTTTTACATCGTGGTGACCAAAACTGGATGCAGTATTCCAAGTGTGGCCTTACCAAGGCATTGTAAAGTGGTATTAATACTTCACGTGATCTTGATTCTATCCCTCTGTTAATGCAGCCCAGCACTGTGTTGGCTTTTTTGGCAGCTGCAGCACACTGCTGGCTCATATTTAGGTGATTGTCCACTAGGACTCCGAGGTCCCTCTCACAGTTACTACTATTGAGCAAGGTACCCCCTATAGTACTATACCTGTACATTTGGATTTTCTTGCCTAAATGTAGAACCTTACTTTTTTCACCATTGAGTGACTAGCCCAAAGTCACCCAGGGTGAGGAAGGATTAGAACCTCAGTCTCATTGCTCTTAATCCAACATCTTAATCACTACAGCATACTAGCTATGGGAAAAGTTGTTGAATGTATTCTGTTGACAATTATCATTAGCTCCCATTTGGTCTACCTTTAGAAGAACAAACAAACCAAAAATCCATCACTTTTGCCAGGATTGTTCATTAAAGCCGGTACTAAATTTTATGTATGCTTCTTACCTTTCCATTTTGCATTCCTATTTTAGTCACCACTAGCTGCCTTGAATACTTTACTTACTAGATATAAATCTAGTATATATGCATCCTTGTAGGCTAATCCATTGTCATTCTTGGGTCTATCCTCTTTGAAGAATTAAGAACTTGCTATAATGAGCCTGAAGGGATACTACATGTCATCCCTCTTCCTGGCCTTTTTTGTTTTTTTAATTGTCAGGAGCTTTCTGTTGCAAATATCATAAGCTAACCTCATTACACTCCCTCTTCCTTTAATAACTGACCATCATGGTATTTCTTGAGCTACTTCTTTTTTTTTTTTGCTCTGTTACATTTTTAACTAAAGCTAATTCAATTTCACTTCAGATTCCAAAACCACATTGCTTCACACTTCTTTCTCAAGGCCCTCACCCAACCGAGCAAAGTGAGCACAATGTGGTCTTGTAATGGGAACTTGTGAATGAGGGAAATCAAAATGAAAATGCAATGTGACTGCTTAAAATAAAGCATTTAAATCCTCTGTTGTGAGAAACCATGTGTATTGGAAACCCATGAGGATTAGAACCAAGAAATGGAATTAAAATGGGGAAAAAAAACAAGCTTAGAAATTCCATATACAGTGAGTCCTCAGTTTTCTTGATTTCAACTGAACAGACTTTGCCTGGTTCAGTAGACCAAATTGTAGCGATATTCCTGCGATGATGTTACTATGCAAATAATGTTAATTATACAAAATACATCATTTGCATTGCCACAATAATTTTTTTTTATTTCCTGGACTTGGTTATTTCATCCACCTGCTGAATTAGTCCACGGAAATGTGTTTTCAGAGTACATAATTTATGTTGTTACTGCAGCAATAGAACAATAACTAAATCCTATGCCTTTTTACCGTAAGAGAGACTATACACAGGAGAAGAATATAATAAAATGATGTCAACGTTTATACAATGGTGTCCCTCTATTGTGAAGATAAACTTTCTACAGTATTTACAAGAAACACACATAGGTTAGAACTAGTGATGCAAATGTAACATGGAAAAAATGCCATGAGACACAAATTATGGTATGGATGTACACTATTGTTGCAGCTGAGAGCAGTTCTAACAGGTTAAGCAGTTTCTTGGACAAGTTCATTTATTTATTTGATTGATTGAGCTCCTGCTTTTCTACTCATTCAACATCTCAAGGTGCTAGCAAAACTTGAAATACCAAATAGAGGGAAACAGGTGACATATATGTAATTTTGAGAGCATGTTGTAGAAATGCACATA
>NW_015412679.1:0-1841 GCF_001527695.2 Protobothrops mucrosquamatus | reverse complement strand
CAAAAGAAGCTCTTAAGAGTCATTAGCCCCATCACCTGGGAAGCAGGATATGTTAATGGGATTAAACCACAGATATCAAGGCCTAGAAAAACACTCAGAAATAGCCTCAAAGTTCATGCCACAGGAACAGGAAACTATCCCAAGCAGGGCTGGGAGGGGGGTATAAAAAGACCTTCTGCCCATGTGCTCTCTCTCTTTCTTATCCTCTGCTCCTTCTTGCAAGGACCAACTTTCTTCTGCAATAAACTAACCTTCTTCCCAAAGCAGTTGCCATGTTTGCTTATTTATTCCCGGCTTGGATGAACCAGGATGAAGACTTACTTCTAACACAGGCGAACCAAATCAATGTGCAGGCAGCCCTCGACTTGCAACAGTTCATTTATAATGAGTGTTCAAAGTTACAGCGGTACTAAAAAAAAGTGACTTATGATCGGTTTTCACACTTATGACTTTTGTAGCATCCCCAGGACCATCTGATAAAAATTCAAATGCTTGGCAGCTGATTCATACTTATAACCATTGCTTTGTCTTGGGGTCATGTGATCACCTATTGCAACCTTCTGACAAGCAAAATCAATGGGGAAACCAGATTCACTTAACAACTGTGTTACTAACTTATCAGCTGCAGTGATTCACTTAACTGTGGCAATAAGGTGGTAAAACGGGGCAAAATTCACTTAACAAATGTCTCACTTAGCAACATAAATTCTGGGCTCAATTGTAAGTCGAGGACTACCTGTACCTTTTCCCCATCATCCTCTTGAGGTTTCCTAAGAATATTTAAGCAATACACAATGATGACCCAATCTTTAATTAAATTGAGAACCATGGTAGCGTCTGTGTAAGGAAGATTTAGATTCACAACAGCAGAAAAAGTTGGTTTGGAAGATGATGTATAAAAACAATCCTTTGACCCAGATTTTTTGTTTTAATCCAGTCAATTGAAGAACACAAATCACTTTACAAGGAAAAGTGAATTCAGGCAGGCAGCTAGAAGATCAAAAGTGCAAAGAAAAAGAAAACCTGCAGACTTAAACTTTCTTTGAGTTGAAATTTCACTGATCCAGCTCAGAGCATACCCAACTCCCATTGCACAACAGAGGTGAGAACGATGATGTATGCAAAGCACTATACATGAAAAGCCCAGATATATTTTTAATTGAATGAGCCATTCTAAAACCCAGATGTGGAGGAAAAACAGTGAGTCAAATATTCATAAGGCCTGGAGTGCAATGTTCTGTGCTGGCGAAACAGAAACATTTACACCTCTCAGCAAACAATCCACTGAATGTCTGGAGATTCTCCGTCATCCAGGTCATAGTTGTCACAAAGGTGCTTTTTTCTTCAAAAGGCAGCTGGACTGTTTTTTTCTTGAAGAAGAAAATGTTTCGCTTCTCACCAAGAAGCTTCTTAGATGAGATGCAAAACATTTTCTTCTTCCTCAAGGAAAAAAACAGTCCAGCTGCCTTTTGAAGAAAAAAGCACCTTTGAAAGAATCCACTAAATGGAAATTTTCTCTATCCCATCATCTAGCTGCCAGAAAAATAAAAAAAGATAAAGGGAAGGAAATGCAATGCAGAAGATTAATCCTTTGGAGCCACATTCTTCTACAAATAGGAAAGTAACACCAGAAAAAAAAATGCCCCTTTACAATACACGTTTTTTTCTTGTTTGTTATTCTCAACATATCTTGATTTTCTCTCTGAAAGGTACTACATTCCAATGCCCTACCTGTATTTCAATTATTGCAGCAAATGGCAGGATATAACATGGTAATAAATCTAATCAACCATGTGGTGTGTACATATTTATTGTCAGTCCGGAAAACTTTTCACACAACA
>NW_015412678.1:0-1841 GCF_001527695.2 Protobothrops mucrosquamatus | reverse complement strand
CCTTTTCTCAATCAGTCTTAGTATTTGCTTTGGTAAGTTCAAAGGACTGGGCTGAGGCTGCCTCTGGACATTGGCATGTCCTTGAGTACACCAGAGTGTAGCTCACTAGCAGATGGGATACTGCCTTTGATGCACAGTTTTACATTAACATAGAGTAACAGAGTTGGAAGGGAACTTGGAGGTCTTCTAGTCCAACCCCATGCTTGTGCAGGAGACCCTATACCAGGGGTGGGGAACCTTGGCTCTTTTATGCCTTGTGGACTTCAACTCCCAGAATTCCTGAGCCAGCATGGATGGCTCAGGAATTCTGGAACTTGAAGTCCACAAGGCATAAAAGAGCCAAGGTTCCCCACCCCTGCCCTATGCCATTTCAGACAAATGGTTGTCCAGTCTCTTCTTAAAAGCCACCAGTGCTGGGGCACCCACAACTTCTGAAGGCAAGCCATTCTACTGGTTCATTGTTCTTACCCTTAGGAAATTTCTCCTTAGTTCTAGGTTGCTTCTCTCCTTGATTAATTTCCATCCATTGCTTCTTGTCTTGCCTTCTGATGCTTTGGAAAATAGGCTGACCCTCTTTGTTAGAATATATTGACCCAATTCCTGCAACCATTCTTCATATGTTTTAGCCTCCAGCCCCCTAATCATCTTTGTTGCTCTTCTCTGCACTCCTTCTGTGGGGAAGAGTTTTGTGAGAAGTGGGGGGAAACTTGTCTGTATGACTGCAGCTGCTTTTCAAATGATCTGGTAGCAACCCCAACTTCATTCCCTCATTGTAGAAGGTCAAATTTCCCCCTTGTAGAAGGTCAAATTTCCTCTCTAACATTCTTTTGTTGGCATAGGATGTATTCACTTATTTAATTTATATACTACTCATTTCACTCTGAAAAATGACTCTGGGTGGCTTACAACTAAAATCCTAAATATTAAAAATATTAAAATACACAGTGTGCGAAGACAGTGGAAGTGGGCAAAACTGCCATTATCGAGTCCGCCAAAGGAGGACAATTTCCATCTCTGCTGTTGCTAGGCAAAATGCCAAGTCCGTTTCCTTGAAGAATGCCAATAACTATGGCAACAGTCTTACACCTTTGCCTATGAAGGCTATAATATAAACAGTGCTGAGTATGGGGACAATATCCCCATTGTCAAGAAGCAAGATCCAACAGAGTGATGCCAATGTACCAACACTATGTGGCAGGAGAGGTTAGCCAGAAAACAATTAACTTTTTTTCTTCAGGAACTAAAGAGCTGATTCTGAATTGAGTAAGATTCCTCCCTCACCATTGTTATTTGCTGTAGAGATCAGCAATGTTTTCAATCCTGGTCACCATCCCATGTCCTCCTCAAAACTGCCCAAGTTATCTTGTTTTTTAATTTAAAATGTCTTTTGCTTTATTATGCACAATGCTCAGAATCACTTTGTGAGATGGGCGGCTATACAAATATGATAAAATAAATAAATAGTTTGAACATTGGTGTAAAACGCTGACGCTTTGTGATACCTTATATGAAATTGTGGTGTATCTCTCATGAGGTCTCAAGAAGATGTGGCAGTTCTCATGAGTAATCTACTAAAATTTCTCCTTTTTGTGGGAAACCACAACCATCTGACACAAACAGCAATTGGCTACAGTGATGCTAGCTCTTCCTGAATAGAATCCAATCCATTACCTTTCCCCTGCTGATACTAGCCTCAGATCAACCTAGGAGAGCTTTGCTACTATTTAGGAGAGCTTGGTACTCTGTTCTCCAGAGACTCAGGCAGAAAAGGTTAAGAACCCAGAACCTTTTACATTGGCTAATCTATGCTTCCATTTTAATCATACTTTTCACTCCAAAAG
>NW_015412677.1:0-1841 GCF_001527695.2 Protobothrops mucrosquamatus | reverse complement strand
AAACTTGCCAAGGTTGAAAAACACTAGGCTGTAGGATTTCCAATTGGTTCCTTATTCTTCTTCCCTCGTCTTGCATCTTTTGCCCAACAATTAATTGCTTGGCCTCAGTTACCCAAACTAAGGCTCTGTGGCTAATTCTGAATAGTCCATTTAAAATTTTCTAAAATTCTTAAAAAAATAACGAGGTGTATAAAAAAAATATTTCCTCATGATTAGGTGGTGTGACTGGTTATTTATTTTTCACAAAAGATGCACCTCTGAGGTTATGTCTCTTATCCTGTGTGTTAATGGGTAAGGCCTCTTGTCATTTAGGTTACCCAAAGCACAAATCTTCATTGGGAATATTTTCATGAGTAATCAGTTATAAATAGAAATAAGATACTGAGGCTTTTTTGACAGGCTGGAACATTTGGCCAAAACCAATTGGATGAAATGTAAAAGTAAGCAGGCTTGCATTTAGATACCATAAAAATAAGCAGGGTGGCTATAATTGGCACTGGATCCTGCATCTAAAGACTTCTGTTTAGATAATGTGAGTCCTTGCTTAACAATGACAATGGCTCTTGCCATTGCAGTCATGTGACATTCTGCTTTATGACCGCATCACTTAGCAATGGAAAGTCCACTTCCAATTGCCATTGTAACCCAAGGATTATTTGTAGTTCATAACTTCGTTATAGGTAGTTATATGAAAAATAAATTCTTTAATATAGAAATAGAACATTGACTAACATATTTCTAACAGATTTTTTGTGACTGTTTTTTCTCTCTCCATCTTCTAGAGGAAAAAAAAAGGGAGAAATCTCCCACATAAGCAGGAGGATTACAGGCCGATAATAGATGGACAGTTCAATTATCAGGACATTCAGACTATTCCCAAAGGCAAAATCTTGACAGAGGAAGCCTTGACTCTTCTCAACAACCATCAGCGCTCTCCAGAGACATGGACTGCTGAGAAAATAGCAGAAAAATATTCTTTAGAACTGAAGGATGTGAATAACCTTTTAACATTCTTCATCCCATTCGTTATGGATTTCCTTCCTTACAAAGACCAGAAAACCCTGGACTCCAAATAAAAATTTCAAACAGAACTTGAGAGAGTTTGTCAGTGTTCAACCATAATTACATACCTACAATAATTCCTCCTCCCCATCAACCGAACTTATGCAGTTTCAGTAGTGTCTGCATTTTCTTTGGCATATCTATATCAGCAAACCAACCATATCATGGAGCTTTGAAGTGGCAGGTGGGAGAGGTGTGCCCACACCAACTCATGCAGTTTTCTTAAATATTCTAAAAATGTTGGCTGCCTTGTGGATGATGTGTTCCAAAGCACGTGTTCATTACTCAGAATTAGACGATAAAAATGCAGGTTCTTTGTACCTGATATTTTTCAGCTGAAGCTCTGTAGAAGCTTTTGCCCTAATAGCATTCTGCAAATAGCTTTCAAAACAGATTTGTATCTTCCTTCTGAAAAATTGCCAGTGCATTTCTGTAGTTCTTATATTTGGTCAACAAAGGAGTAAGCATACAAATGGGGAAGATTATATTTAGGGATGGCGTTCTTTTAATTTTGAGTTTTAAGAGTTTGACTCAAATGCCCTTTTTCCTCTGTTTTGGTGACTTTGAATCCTAATTCTAGTTTATTTATTTATTTTATTTATTATTTCAATTTATATCCCGCCCTTCTCCCGAAGGACTCAGGGCGGCTCACAACATTATTAAAACAAAGAAAGACCCACACACCCCACCGAATAAAACCAAATTAAAACCAAAATTTTTATGTTGTGATAATTAAAATTTCTAAAAAACCCAGTTTAAAAATCCTCCCTAGGCCAGGC
>NW_015412676.1:0-1841 GCF_001527695.2 Protobothrops mucrosquamatus | reverse complement strand
AACTCCCAGAATTCCCCAGCCAGGATCTTAGAATTGCCAAAGTTGAGGAACACTTGTCTAGGGATCAGGATTCAGTGGTGATATTGCCAAGTACAGGTAGCCCTCGCTCTGCTTTTTTATACAATCCTTAGTTTATAAACAGAGGCACAGAAGGAAACTCACGTGAAATATTAGTACAGTTTTTACAAAGCCTTAGTAAAGGCCATACCTGGAATACAGCATCCAGTTTTGGTCACCACATTTCAAAAATGATGTTGAGGCTTTGGAAAAAGTGTAAAGAAGAGCAACTAGGATGATTAAAGGCCTGGAGACTGAAACATACGAAGAACGGCTGCAGGAATTGGGTATGTCTAGTGAAAAGGAGGATTATGGGGGACATGATAGCAGTATTCCAGTATTTGAGAGGCTGCCCCAAAGAAGAGGGGGTCAAGTTATTTTCCAAAGCAGAATAACGGTGAATGCTCCAACACTGGAAATTTTTAAGAAGAGACTGGACAGCCATTTGTCCGAAACGGTATAGGGTTTCCTGGCTGAGGAGGGGGTTGGACTAGATGACCTCCAAGGTCCCTTCCAACTTTATTATTATTGTTATTGTTATTGTTATTGTTATTTTATTGTTATTGTTATTGTTATTGTTATTATAGTATGTTTTAGGTGTGTGTCATGTATGTGTTTCTCTTTGAGAGCGGGCAGCTAAATTTAATTTGTGATGTGTGCCTTTGTGCTCACAGTAAAAAAAAAATGACAATAAAGGTTATCTTATCTTATATGGGAGAATAGACAAAGCAAACAGCAGCCTTGAGACTATCTTTCCAAGTTAGTTTGGGAAAACCGGGATGACGTGAGTTTAACGACCTCCGTTTAGTTGGGCCCAGTGACTTTCCTCTGAAAGGCCAGTGCTTTGGATGCATGCTAACTGCAAAAAACTTTTATTTTTTTTCAAAAGTAACATGAATTTCTGTTCAAAAAAAAAAAAAAGAAAAGAAAAAAAAGCAAACCGCTTCTAGCTTTTTTTGCTTTGTAGGAACGACACCCCAAACTTGTAACGGGGGAGAGGCCTTAATTGCACCCCAGAAAAGGACGTGCATCCTTCCTTCCACGTTCTCCGAGGAAGTAGCTCTCGGCTAGATGTTGCAAAAACTGTGTGTGTTTCTAAACAGCAGCTGGCCCATCGGTGGGTTGCGAGACCTTGGTGTGAGTAAACACAAAGATTAGCTTTCTTGCTGCTGAGGAAGTTTGTAGCAATTGGAGATGGAATAAAGGAACAGGAAGTTTGGGCCAACCTTGGCATTTACGCAATGCCTGGTGGGTTTATTTTGCTTTTTTTTGTTTTGGTCCTCATCACAAACACAGATGACGGGGAAGGAATTGGACAACCGTTGGCCTGAAATGGTTTAGAGTTTCCTGCCCGAGCAGGGGGTTGGACTAGACCACCTCCCAGGTCCCTTCCCACTCTCTCATTCTGTTCAGTGTCCTAATTGTTTCCAGCGTTTTGGCACCTTAGGAAATCAAGAAACCGGTCATGTAAAGAAAATTACAGAATGAAAGAGTTGGAAGGGGCCTTGGAGGTCTTCTAGTCCAACCCCCTGCTTATGCAGGAGATCCTATACCAGGGGTAGGCAACCTTGGCTCTTTTATGACTCGTGGACTTCAACTCCCAGAATTCCTGAGCCAGCGATGCTGGCTCAGGAGTTCTGGGAGTTGAAGTCCACGAGTCATAAAAGAGCCAAGGTTGCCTACCCCTGGCCTATACCATTCCAGACAAATGGCTGTCCGGTCTCTTCTTGGAATCTTCTGGAGGCAGGCCGTTGCACTGAAGAACAGAATAATAGAGTAATAAT
>NW_015412675.1:0-1841 GCF_001527695.2 Protobothrops mucrosquamatus | reverse complement strand
CCTGCTCCACTTCCCCTGCGCCCCGCCGAGCACCATGGAGACTGGAATCCACCCGCTTCATTTCCCAGCGCCTTGCTGGGCATCATGGACACCTGCTCCACTTCCCCTGCACCCCGCCGAGCACCATGGAGACTGGAATCCACCCGCCTCACTTCCCAGCGCCTCGCTGAGCATCATGGACCCTGGAGTCCACCCGCACCACCTCTCCACCTCTCGCGGGGCACCATGGGGGATGGAGCCCCCTCTCCCTGCCCTCACCGGCGTGGTGCTTGCCCAGGCGCGCGATCTCCTCCGGGTCGAACTCGAAGCGCCGCGAGGAGGCCCAGCCGCGCAGCCCCTGGATCAGCAGCGCAGCCGCCGCCACCACCAGCCCCAGCCGCAGGCCCCGACCGGCCCAGTTCGAGCCCAGCTCGGGCAGCCACCGCATCCTCGCGCCTCTCCCGCCTGTCCAGCCGCCGCCGCCGCCGCCGCCTTTCAGGGGACTCGAGAGAAAGACCGCCCGCCTCAGGGGCCCGGCCAAGGGCACGCGGCGCGCGCTGGGCGCCTGGCCAATCGCGGCCCTCCCCGCCCTAACCGCCAATCGGACGGAGCCAATGAGCGACCGCGCCAGTGATGGTCGGCTCCGCCCCTCCACGCTCTTTGCGTCATGCCAGGCCGCCAGTCGCGCGCGAGGCGGGGACCTCGCCCTTCCTCCGTCTCCCCCCGCCCTCTCAAGGTCACGTGATCGCGGAAAGGCGGAAGGCATGGAGGCAGCTGCCAAGTTCCAGCCCAGCGGTACCAACGCCGCCTCCCCCCCCCGCCCCGCGGGCCAACTGGGGGGGGGCGGGAGGCGCGCTATCTAAACCGACCGGGCGAGGGAGTTGCTTCCCATTAAAGGGGGGGCTGTGTGGGGGGCGGCTCCCTCTTGATAGGGGGAGGAGGAGGAGGAGAAGACTGGGGAGGCGCACCCCGCCTCTTGCAAAGGGGCGGAGGCTGCCGGGGAGGGGAGGGGCTTTCTCGTGGGGAGGTGGAGCGAGTGGATCTGTTTGTTCAATGGACGGGCCCTGTTGCTCAGGAGGTGGGGCTATCCTGGAGGCGGGGCCTGTTGCTGGAGAGGAGGGGCTAGGCCAGGGGTAGGCAACCTCGGCTGCTTTATGACTCATGGACTTCAACTCCCAGAATTCCTGAGTCAGCTATGCTGACTCAGGAATTCTGGGAGTTGAAGTCCACGAGTCATAAAAGAGCCGAGGTTGCCTACCCCTGATCTAGGCCTTACTGAGCTGCAGGGCTATTCTGGAGGGGCGGGGCTTACTGCTGTGGAGGAGGGGCTAGCCCAGAGAGGTGGGGGCTTACTGGAGGCAGGGCTATTCTGGGTATATGGGATCTGTTGCTGGGGAGGAGTGGTTATTCTAAGGCAGGGGTAGGCAACCTTGACTCTTTTATGACTTGTGGACTTCAACTCCCAGAATTCCAGAGCCAGCATGGCTCAGCTTGGAATCCCCTCCCTTTCCCCTCAGCATGGCTGGCTCAGGAATTCTGGGAGTTGAAGTCCACGAGTCATAAAAGAGCCAAGGTTGCCTACCCCTGTTCTAAGGTGATGGGGCTTATTGCTGGGAGGGGTGCTAGTTGCTGGAGGCCGGGCTATTCTGTACAGGTGGGCTCGGTTGCTGGGGTGGGGGCGTGGCCCCCCTGGCGTGGCCCTTGGTCACCTAGTGGGACCCCTTCCAGCCTAACCACCCGCATCTCTTCCCCAGAGCACCAGCACCTGCGCTACAACCCGCTGCGGGAGGACTGGGTGCTGGTCTCTGCCCACCGCATGCGGCGCCCCTGGCAAGGGCAGGTGGAGAAGGCCCCCGAGGAGG
>NW_015412674.1:0-1841 GCF_001527695.2 Protobothrops mucrosquamatus | reverse complement strand
TTGTCTAAAGAAAAGAAGAAATAAGGGAGACATGATAGCAGTATTCCAGTATTTGAGGGGGTTATTCTCCAAAGCACCAGAGGGCAGGACAAGAAACAATGGTTGGAAACTGATCAAAGAGAGAAGCAACCTGGAATTAAGGAGAAACTTCCTGACAGTGAGGACAATTAACCAGTAGAATAGCTTGCCCCCAGAAATCATGGGAGCTCCATCACTGGAGATTTTTAAAAAGAGGCTAGACAGTCACTTGTCTGAGATGGTATAGGTTCTCCTACTGGAGAAGGGAGCTGGACTAGATCTCCAAGGTCCCTTCCAGCTCTATTCTATTCTAATATACAAGTACAAAACATTTTGCCATTCATGTTCCTAGCAAGCGGTATCAAGAGTAACGAAGAATCTTCTTTGTTAATGAACATATTTTATAGTATTATGACTAATAGCTATTGGTATTCTCATCGTCCATGAACTGGTCGCTAAATTCATTTAAAGATGTTCAAATTGATGATCATTATTACTTTCTGTGGAAGTGAATTTCACAGCTTAAGTATACTTCATTAGATGATTTCAAGGTTCTAATACTTTGAAAATGGTATAAAAACATTTATCTTCCTGTCAGACTTCTCCCACCAAATTATATGAGAGCCAATTAAAAAAGCGCACAAGAATTCAGAAATTTCTGGTTAGTAATTTTATTGTGGAAAAGCTAGACATCCTCTGAAAAGAATTCCAGCAACTGATGTATACTAAATATGAGACCTAGGATTAAAATGCTTGATAGGCAACAAGATAGGCAACAGGCAGGACAGCCCTTTCTTATGGACAGGAAGCTCTTTCTCTCTCTCTCTCTCTCTTTCCCTCCCTCCCTCCCTCTCTCCCTCTCTCTCTCATATTTTGGTAATACACCCTCACTTTCAGCCAAGCCGTTTCAATCTCCCTGGTGAAAAAGGTGTGATATAAAAAAGATGTAAAAAATGATGTTGAGACTCTAGAAAGAGTACAGAGAAGAGCAACAAAAATGATTAGGGGACTGGAGGCTAAAACATATAAGGAACAGTTGCTGGAATTGGGTATGTCTAGTTTAATGAAGAGAAGGACGAGGGGGGACATGATAGCAGTGTTCCAATATCTCAGGGGCTGCCACAAAGAAGAGGGAGTCAAGCTATTCTCCAAAGCACCAGAAGGCAGGACAAGAAGCAATGGATGGAAACTAATCAAGGAGAGAAGCAACCTAGAACTAAGGAGAAACTTCCTGACAGTTAGAACAATTAACCAGTGGAACAACCTGCCTCCAGAAGCAGTGAATGCTCCAACACTGGAAGTTTTTAAGAAGAGACTGGACAGCCATTTGTCTGAAATGGTATAGGGATTCCTGCCGGAGCAGGGGGTTGGACTAGAAGACCTCCAAGGTCCCTTCCAACATTATTATTATTATTATTATTATTATTATTATTATTATTATTATTATTATTATTATTATTATTGTTGTTGTTGTTGTTGTTGTTGTTGTTGTTGTTATTATTATTATTATTATTATTATTATTATTATTATATAATCTTGCAGAAGATGCTGTTGATGGTCCAAGTTTATTTAGTAATTCTATATAATTATATAGGGCATAGAGCATAGTATTAACATCTATATAGGGTGACCCGCTCTCTCCTCCAACTGAGGGGAGGGGGGGATCCCCTGGAGGGGAGGGCCGAGGATTTTGCACAATATCTGCATGACAAAGTCGCTCGGATCCGAGAAGGCTTGGACTCCGACTGGTTGGCCCAGGGAGAGGAGACGGAAGCAGGTCTTGAGACGGTTGTATGGGAGGAGTTTGACTCTGTTGCTCCCG
>NW_015412673.1:0-1841 GCF_001527695.2 Protobothrops mucrosquamatus | reverse complement strand
CGGACCTGACCTAGGGTGGATTTTATATTGGGTTTTAAATATTCGGAAGACGCAACATTAAAATTCGGTTTAATTCGGTTTTAAGGGGGGGATTGCATATATGTTAATGGTTTTAAATATGTTGTGCGCCGCCCTGAGTCCCTGTCGGGAGAAGGGCGGCATATAAATTAAATAAAATAAATAAATAAATAAATAAATAAATAAATAAATAAATAAATAAATATAGAGGGATTTCCTGAAGAACTCTTAAGCCCATTTCCGGAAGAACTCTAAGCTCATGTATATAAGGGATCTGCATAATGCCCCATCAGACATTACAACAGGCAAATATACACATGGGAGACAGATGTCCACTTTCTCCAGCAGCCCAAATTGCCATGGAAGGCAGAAGAGTAGTGATCGGAGAGGAGGCAGGTTATATTTGCAGCAGCCTATATACACAAAACAGCCTGTGGGAGTTTGGCACATCCCAGCTCTTGACTGTGTCATCACCAGCATCATCAAATAATGCAGCAAGGACCGTGATAAAAGATCAAAGGAAACACTATTTTAACATCAACACAGCTAAATACAAATTTTAGCTGCTTCCTTGGTGGGCTCAGGGTGAAATCAAAGCAATATTGTGAGCATATATCCTTTAGGAATAGCACACAAGAAATGCATCTCATGGCATGGTTAACAAGACAGGACAATTAGCATTTTAACTTATCTATTTCAGAGAACTATCATTTTGATTTGTGGTTTAGCATCTGGTATAAATCCTTTGATTTGTTCAGTAAACTTTGGCTGTATGCTGTACTATATACTACAGTAAATATTGGCTTTCAGTTCATGTGCTGGTAGGAATTCTAGAGATTGTACAGGTAGTCCTCATTTAATAACCACTAGTTCAGTGACTATTCAAAACTACCATAATGCCAGATGAGGAGATTTATGACTGGTTCTCATAGTTGCAATCGTCCCAGCGGTGACATGATCATGACCCGGGCACTTGGCAATCAGTTTGCCATCACGAGAGTCACAATGTCCCTCATTGCTGGCTTCACTGCCGGCTTCTGATAAACAAAGTTAAGGGGGAAGTCGGCAGGAAGTGGTAAATGGTGATCACATGACATCATACTTAAAAACTGTGTGGGATTCACTTAACAACTGTAGTCAGAACTGCTGTAAATGATGTATTGTCAGCATGGTTACATGACTTTGTGCTTTGCAACTAGGTTGCTTAGCAACGGAGTTGCTGGTCCCTATTAAGCGAGGACTGTACAACTGGAAGATTTCAATTTCTGGATGACTGACCTATGGAAGTGAACGTTAGTCAGACAAGTTTTAAAGATGCCTCACTGAATACTTTCTTATATGGACTTCGTAATCAATGTGTCCCTCAAGCCTTCAAGCCAATGAAATCATCAATTGTAACTGAGAAGTGACAAAATTGACCCATGTCAATTGTGTGCAGAGTGCATCCAGATGCATTGCCATAAAACAACCAGCTAGCCACTAGCTTAGACATCCTTTTAAGAAGTAGTCTAACCTAGTGGCCATGCATAGCCAAATCATAAATTGATATGGAGGATGGGATGATGATGATTAGCTACTAACCATGACAGCTAAATGGATGCTTCGTATCTTAAAGCAGAGAGACTCTAAACAGAGTTCCCCGTGGGCATCTGACTTGCCATTCTTCAAACAGGATCCTGGATTAGATAGACTCCCTGTTTAGTCCCGCTTGGCTTGCTTAGTTTTACTCATTTATTCTATTCATATTCAACTATTCTATTTAACCAAAGCAAGTAATGCAAACCAAACAGCAGAAGGTAGAATAAAAAGTTTACATCATAAAT
>NW_015412672.1:0-1842 GCF_001527695.2 Protobothrops mucrosquamatus | reverse complement strand
CTTATCATGCATTCAGGTGCTAAGAATAAGCCCACATTAAAAAGGAGCGCTCAGTTTTTGAAGGAGGAAGCTGCTTGAGTGGGATATCTTTGTACTTTGTGTTATTGCATATAAAAAGAAGGAAATGAACCCTACTAGTAAAATACGTAATGCCTACATGCAGGGGAATCAAGCCTTCTAAAGCAGCCTTCTCACCTGGTGTGCTCTTGGCTTGTTGAGTTTTTTCCCAGAATTTCCTGGCAGCATATGAAAAACATTCTCCCTATATTTTAAATAACTGGCAAACAAAATCTTGTATAACAAACCTATAGCATACTTCTGGAGAAGGGGGAATTGCTGGGGAATATGATATTCTGCTTTGACAATCAATTAAATAGAAAGACACATTAAATGCACGTATGCAAATACACACAGAGCGGTTAAGAAAATTAAAACAAAAGTACCCAACTTGAGGCCTCAGAGGCTCCTGAAAGCTCCAAATCCTTGGATGCAGTCCCTAAACTGCTCCCAAAGTTGCTGCTGAAGTTCAATTTTTAATGTGACGGAAGAGGGAATATTAATAAATACATGAGGTGTAAGCAATCCTACTGTCTGTAAAACCATATTTAATTAATTTAATTGTACTACTTTAAATTTAAATTAAATGCAACCAATTTCTTTTATATCCTGCCAGCTCCCAGCACACTATTCAAAAGCCAAGGGTAGCTCTTGGGCCTTCAAATATTTGCAACCTGATCTAAAAAAAATAGTAGCATAGTAGCAAATAAAGAGCCAGCATTAGACTAATTCGTACCAAAAGCCTGCTGGGAGAAAAAGTTCTTGGGATGATGACAATATGTTGCCAGTGAAGACACAAAGTGAGTCCGTGGAAAGGAAGTTCCAATGCCAGAAATAGCTAGAGAGATCATTCTCCCCCCCCCAATTCCTCTCCCCCCTCTTCTTTGAAGGAAGATTTTCTTGATCTCAGTAGATGTAAAAGAAGAAGATCCTAGGGAGATCTTCATTTTAATAGAATGGCCATGTTTTTTTGTTTATATTCCATATTATTATTATTATTATTATTATTATTATTATTATTATTATTATTATTATTATTATTATTATTATTATTGTTGTTATTATTATTATTATTATTATTATTATTATTATTATTATTATTATTATTATTATTATTATTATGGATCATTGCACAGTCAGCCAGATGTTCAGACTGGATTTGGCATTTTGTCTACCTATCGAGTCCTTACCAGGACCTGGGATAGGCAGATGTGGATGTTTGATGATATTACAGATATCGTCGCAGGATGGAAGCAGTTCCTAGCAAGGCCGCCTTTTGCAATTGACTAATAGCGAATTTGTCAATGCCAATGGTGTTCAAGTGGTGCTCCAATTGTTTTGGGATTGCACCCAAGGCGCCTATTACTATTGGTACTACCCTTGCTTGCTTTTGCCACAGTTTTTCTATTTCTATTTGTAGGTCTCTGTATTTTGTTATCTTCTCCAGTTCTTTCTCGTCTATTCTGCTGTCTCCAGGCACTGCCACGTCCACTATCCAGACTTTTTTGTCTTTCTTATCGACAATTGTTAAGTCCAGGGTGTTATGTTGCAGGTGCTTGTCTGTTTGAATTCTGAAGTCCTAGAGCAGTTTAATTTTATCATTTTCTATGACTTTCTCTATTTTATGATCCCACCAGTTTTTGCTTACAGGCAAATGATATTTCTTGCAGATCTTCCAATGCACCATTGTTGCTACTTTGTCATGCTGCTGCTTGTAGTCAGTCTGTGCGATCTTCTTGCAGCAGCTTACCAGGTGGTCCACTGTTGTTGTTTTTTTTTTTTTTT
>NW_015412671.1:0-1842 GCF_001527695.2 Protobothrops mucrosquamatus | reverse complement strand
ACAGTTATTTCTTGGTCCACGGCATCCTACAAACTCAAACTAACCCAACAAGTTGAACAGAAACTTCCAGTTAAGCAAACAAATATTTTGGTCTTGTTGGCTCTGTTTCCACTGACCTAATTAGGATATGTGTAACTATATCTAAAATGTCACAAGGAGATAATTGAAATTGGATCACAATTAATTTAATTGTAGGCAGTAGTCTAGTATTTAGCTAGTACCAACATTTATTGTCTTAGTAAGGTAGTCCCCACTTGCCTATGGTTGGCAGACAGAAAACAGGAAATCTCAGGTTATAGGCTAGAGAGGGAAGATGAAGAAGGTAGTAGCTAACCATTTCGATACCATATACAAGAAAACTTCATAGTCATCAGAAATCAGATTCAAGAACATCTTTTTATTTACATGTATTAAGCTATCATGCCAAAGCTCTGCCATTCTAATATTGGAATAATGCTATTGATACAATATATAATCTAACTGCTAGAATGATAATTGTTGTTTTAGAATTTTAAAAATTTAAAACAAATGCTAAGCCTTTTGATTAAAATGATATAAATTACAGTACATTAGACTCTCATAGTAGTACATTTATATATCTAACTTACATATCTAAGTTGGATATATCTAAGTTGGCTGTATTTATAATAGACTTGATAAAACTGAATGAATACATCCACTATGTTCCATTGATTTTACTCAGTCTGCTGTAAGCATGAAATAGTAAGAATCCAACCTATTATAATACAGTGGTACCTTGGTACTCATCGTTATTGATTCTGGGCGGCGTGATAGGTACCAAAAATGTTGAGTACCAAACAATTTCCCCCCACAAAGAATAATGTGGTGAGTCACAAAGCAGCCAACACTGACAAGTTCTAGCTTGTGTGTAGAGTACCAAACAAAAGTACTGGGACAACATTTTCACATCAAAATGCATTGAGTACCAAATTCGATGAGTTTCAAGGTACCATTGAATAGATTTCCTCTTCTCCCTACTGTAAAAGATCTATATATTTAAATTTAAATATATTTTACTGCCCAACTGTTGTGAACTGGCTGAATCCCACCACTGGTCATAAGTGTGAAAAATGGTTATAAGCACTTTTTTCAAGTGCCTTTGTAATGTCAAACGGTCATTAAATGAGCTGTTGTAAATCGAGGACTACCTATACTAGATGAAATCCACATCAAAAATTCCTTATAAGTTTCAGTATTATCTGCAATTTGATTCTCTCGGCTGCCCAGACTTCACAGATCATCCCATTAGAACAGTGCATTATTCTCCTTCCCTGAATTTCTCCTGTCACAATGAAACAAGGTCTTAGGGAGTAAGAAGGAACTTCTTGGGAACCCTAAAGCCATAGCAGCATATACATAATATATAAATATTATTTATGATGCATTAGAACCTAAGAACACAGGTATAAATTGAAAGACTCATGCAACCTACGCACAATTGATTTACATCTACTATACTATACTATACTATACTATACTATACTATACTATACTATACTATACTATACTATACTATACTATACTATACTATACATATAATATATATACTAACTATACTATAATATATTCTGTAATGTATATTTATATTATAGTAGAAGTAAATCAATTGTGCATAGGTTGCATGAGTTTTTCAATTTATAACTGTGCTCTTAGTTCTAATGCATCATAAATAAGTTAGATGATAACTAAGTGATCATAAATAAGTAAGAAATACCTTTTTGTAGCATTCATATGTATGCAGAAGCAGATATTAAGTTTCAATAGGACATGATCTCAGAAAATATGTGGAGAACTGTAAATTAGCTTATTTGGTGATTCCCG
>NW_015412669.1:0-1842 GCF_001527695.2 Protobothrops mucrosquamatus | reverse complement strand
TGATACTGTAAGCTATAGCTGAAAAATATATAAATACCTGCTTCTTGACACCTGTATTTACCCACTGCCTGAATGGAAAAAAGAGTGAAAAACACATATGGAACATAGCTGGTAGCTAAGAAGAAATATCTGCAGCAAAATTGTTGCTGAGTTTTTTATATTTCTTCTTACCATCTATAGACGACCCATTTGTTTAAGGCTGGAAGGGCAATATATATGTTTCTCACATTTATGTTATGCCCTTAGGAGGTGTCCAATTCCCCATTTCAGAATATAAATTTGGAGTAACATTGCTTTTTTCTAAAAAGTGGTAAATTGTTCGTGGATTTTTTTTTTCTTAGTAGATACTCTAAAATTTGGAGAACAATGAAATCTAAAGAAAACTGTTTTGATATGACTGGGAAAATATTGCTATCACACATATGGTAATACTTTTAAAGAAAAAAAAATCAATTTCACTAATTTTCAGAACCATTGCAATTGATCTTTGTGAATGTCATTTCCACCCCAAAATGGGTACTATAACGTAATGATGTATATTATTGTAAGCCTTAAAATCCAGGAAGGTTCTGGGTAACTATCAAGAAAGTGGGATATAATATATGAGACATAGAAAAAAATATTTAATATCAGTGTATCAACAGAGTTGATTTTCCTTCCTTCCTTTTTATCTTGAAAGTCTGGATGGACACGAGATAATCACAGCTGCTTGTTTTATTATTTTCTCATTACAAATATATTATCCTCTCCTGTAACAAAATGTAATATATATGTCCTTGATAAGTATGCATGGGATGGGAAGGAAAGAGCTATAAGACCAATAAATCCAGGGTCTAAATTATCTTGCAGCCCAATGATTAAACTTTTGAAGATATTATGGATTGCTTTATCTGACTGCAATTAAAATACACCATCACATAGGAAAAAGAGTCAAGTCTAAACCTGCCACTACAGTGAATAAGAAGCATATTTAAGCTCTGGATACTGATCCTGAGGTTGCCAAAAGAAGTCTTATGGAACTGATCTTAAATATCCTGAAGAGTCAGATATCTCTTTCACCAGTTCAGTTACCCGGCACTACAGAGGCGATACCATGTGGGAGATAAGCTCAACTCTTTACCATTGATTATCCCAAAAGAAATTCTCAAAGAGTCATCAATCCAAAATAAACTTGCTTGGGATTGTACTGAGGAAGGAATTTTAGTTGTGGATCAACCCACCCTGCTAGCATCTTACAGAAAGGGAATGTCAGATCTGCCTCAGCTTGAACCTTAACTCAATTTGTCGAGAAAGGTATCATTTACTAGAAGTCAAGTTAATTACAGTAATGCATAGGAAGAACTGACAACTGTGCGCCAAAATCCCCAACTCTAACTTTTCCCTCCCTTAGTTGCATCCCATCACTGGGCCTCCATATCCAATCAAATACAAACAAGATGCTTTTAGAATGGTCACTTTAAGTCAGGGGTAGGCAACCTTGGCTCTTTTATTTATTTATTTATTTATTTTATTACATTTATATCCCGCCCTTCTCCTTGCGGACTCAGGGCGGCTAACAATCAGATAAAATACAAAAATACAGTAAACATTTAAAATTTAATTAAAAAGAAATATTACAATCTGTTCCGGTTAAAAGTAATTACAACCCCTTTAAAACCCCTTAGGCCAGTCCCGCAAGCTGGAACAACCATGTCTTGAGGGCGCGGCGGAAGGAAGGGAGATCAGGGATCACCCTGATCTCTGGGGGCAGTTCGTTCCAGAGGGTGGGAGCTCCCACAGAGAAGGCCCTCCCCCTTGGGGTCGCCAGCCGGCACTGTCTGGCTGACGGCACCCTGAGGAGAC
>NW_015412668.1:0-1842 GCF_001527695.2 Protobothrops mucrosquamatus | reverse complement strand
AGCCTGGAACTGCAGCTCTTAAAAAATTCCCACATTACCCCATGGATCACTTTGGAAATTGCTTGCTGGATTTTGTGGAGCATCATCCTAATGGGAGATTTGTGACAACTCTCCACTGATTGATGTTGGAATATTACTCTGGAAGACCTCTCAGGTCCTTTGGCACATTGAATTGCATGAGCCTCCTAAAAGATACTATGTTTTTCTACCAATCTGTTAAAGGATGTTTTGTCTCCGCTATTTACTCTTCTATCTTTTCCCCATTTCCCTCAATTTATTTTCAGTATATCATAACTCTTTTTTCTCCTTTCAGGAGAATACCCATGTTTAATTTTACAAATCATAGTATTTTCTTTATTTTGGGGTGCTTCACTCATTGCAACTACTGAGGTGGTAGATTAATTCTGGCCATTTTTATTTATTTATAAAATTTGTATGGTCTCCCATGTCACAAAAAATGATTCTGGGTGGCATACAACAATGTTATAAAACAACACATATATAATGCAATCATTATAAAAATATAAGAACCAGTATTAAAAGATAAATATTATCAAAAGCAAAATATATAAGCCTCCAGAAGCGGTGAATGCTCCAACACTGGAAGTTTTTAAGAAGAGACTGGACAGCCATTTGTCCGAAATGGTATAGGGTTACCTGCCTGAGCAGGGGGTTGGACTTGATGACCTCCAAGGTCCTTCCAACTTTATTATTATTAGGCAATGAAAGAATGAAAATATCCACCTCAGCAGTGGAGCCATTTAGACACCTCTAGTTCCCTGGAACCCCCAGGACTGGTGACACAACTAGGTCTTGAGGGACTTTCAGAATGTCAGGAAGGATGGAGCTAATCTAATTTCGAAGGGAAGAAGGTTTCATAAGGTGGGCGCTACAGCAGACAAGGCCTACCACATGTTTGTGCTAACAGATGGTACCTGCAGCATGCCTCCTCTGCTAGATCTAATGGGTGGGCTGATGCAAATGGGTGGTCCCTCAGATAATTTAGTCCCATGCCATGAAGAGCTTTAAAGGTTAAAATCAGCATCCTGAATTGGGCCCAGAAGCAAACAGATGGTAGAGCAAAGATGTGACATGTGCTGTTCTAGGAGCACACATAACTATTTTCCCATAGTTCTGTTTCTCCCCAGATCCTTTTGTACTGAGTTCTTACTTTTTTTCCTCCTTTACTAGCAGAATCTGCTCCTTTTAAAACATTTATTTAGAGTTCCTGCATTATTCAGTACAGTATTTTCTTATACCTATTTCTGGGTGCCATTTCCTAGCAATAACTGACCATAGCTATTGAGCTGGGCATGCATTTGCAGCAGACAAGTAGCATTAATTTTACTGTATTTTCTTGCTGTCTAGTTACTTGTGGTCTTGTGGGTATCTTCTGCTGGGGGTAGCTTCACTTTTTGCCTTACCATGTCAGTGGGAAGCTGCTTGATCTTGTCTGTTTCTGAATGACTGTGTGCTCTCTATTCTCCTTTTTTCCTTTTTGAAAGAATTTGTTTTTCACTATTACTCTGACTTTATTCCTTTAGATTTGGCTACAAATTCTTTTAAGAGATTTTTGAAGAGAGAAGATGCTTGATAATACAGCAAGAAAGAGTGATGATCAAAGTTTGGGTAACTGCTTTGTCACCTTCGAGACCGCCTTCTGCCACAGATTACCTCCCATCGGCCTGTACGCTCCCACAGGGTGGGTCTCCTCAGGGTGCCGTCGGCCAGACAGTGCCGGCTGGCGACCCCAAGGGGGAGGGCCTTCTCTGTGGGAGCTCCCACCCTCTGGAATGAGCTGCCCCCAGAGATCAGGGTGATCCCTGATCTCCCTTCCTTCCG
>NW_015412667.1:0-1842 GCF_001527695.2 Protobothrops mucrosquamatus | reverse complement strand
CTGTTTATACTCAGGACCCAAAAAACAAAGAAGAAATGGCATTGCTTTCATAGTCAGGAAGGATGTAGCCAGGACAGGATTTCGGTATTAGGCAAGAAGGAATTTAATAAAGAATGTCAGAGACCTGTGAGAAGGGACAATAAGCAATATTACAACAGTATTTGTAAAGATATTAAAGATAGAAGCAGACAAAGAAAAAATAAGAAAAGTTTTCCAAAAGATGTTTGAAGGAGGCTCCAACTTTGAATTGGTATTCTAAAAAAATGACATTGGATAGCTAGTAACCAATTCAAAGAAAATCAGATAAATAAGGAAACTCTGTATAGTGGAGATATCAACATCAAGGTAGGTTAGCAATCAATACTTGAATCATTACCAAATCTGAAGGCTTAGTTAACCAAAATCTTGAAGAAATTGATGGAATATTACAGAAATGTGGGAAGTAATGGAAGAAAAATCAATGAAGATTCTAACCAAACAATGCCACAAATCTGGACAGCAACATGGTGATCAGCAGAATGGAAGAGATCAGTCTACATGCCAGCACAAAAAAAAAGTATTGGATACATTATTCTTAGTAGAACATGCAGGTGTTGACACAATTATATGTAAACTGGATTTATTATATAGCATTATTGTACATTCACTCCATGAATTCCTAGAATTTTTATTACAAAAAGAAGTTTGATAAACATTTTGTTGAATTAAGATTCCATGTATTTATGCAATATGTATAAGTCTTAGGGTGGTGGATTGGTTTTGGATTAGGTACCAAATTGGGGGGGAGACCTAGCACCTGTTTTGAATTCTTTAAAGCAACCATGTCCCTTTTAGAATCATGGAGCAGTTGCAGAGGGGAGTCACATGATCCCAGGAAAGATCTGGCTTAAAGATTTGCAGAGAGGTGCTATGTACCAAAGCAGCTTTTCTAAATTATTTCTGCAGTTCTGCAGAGCCTTCGTAATATTTTGCGATACAAGTAGTCCTTCACTTACAAGCATTCATTTAGTGACCAAAGTTACTATGCTCTGAGAAAAATAACTTGCAACCTTTCCTTAGAATTAGACCATCACTGTGGTCACATGATCAAAACTCGAGGACTTGGCAGCTGCTATGCACTTATGATGGTTGCAGTGTCTTATTTGCTATTTTCCTAGCTGGCTCCCAACAAAGTCGATATGGGAAGTCAGAAGCTGTGATTCATTTAATAGCCATAGTGATTTGTTTAATGACCTCAGAAAAGGGTCATAAAATTAGGCGAAACTCACTTAACAGTCTCGCTTAGTGAGGGAAGTTCTGGTCCCAATTGTGGCTGTAAGTCAAGGATTACCTGTAAGTACAGTATTACAATAGGATGTTCATATTTAAAGTACTGTATAATGCAAGTAGGCAGGGAATAGGTCAGTGGTTCTAAATCTGTGGGTCGGGACCCCATTTGGGGTCGATCGACCATTTCACGGGGGTCACCAAGCAAGGCTGTCCGCCATTTTTTTGTCCGCCATTATTTTCCCCTTTTCCGGCGGGTGCCTTACCTCCCTTGGGCTGGGCCTGCTCCGTCTCTGCCACTTGCCAGCTACGCCTCGGCCAGCGCAGGGGGCAGAACAACGCATGTGCGGCGCTCCCGGGCAGGGAAAGTCCTCAACTTACTTTACTTTACTTTACTTTACTTTATTTTGATTTATATCCCGCCCTTCTCCCAACGGGACTCAGGGCGGCTCACAACATATTTAAAAACAGAAACATATTTACAATCCCCACCCAATAAAACCAAATTAAAACCAAATATTTTAAAGTTGTGCTGTTTAAAATTTTCTAAAAAAGAATGAACCCGATTTAAAATCC
>NW_015412666.1:0-1842 GCF_001527695.2 Protobothrops mucrosquamatus | reverse complement strand
ACCACCTGCGATGATCCCAAAGCAACTCATTCAGGGCATCATAGCTCAGTTAGATGTAGATATTGGTTAAATAGAACACTGAATTGCATTTTAGAGAAACAAAAGTAGATTTCAGGCATTTAGTCATAAGGCTATATCAATAAGATGGGATTGCAGGTATACAACAGAAAGGATATGAATAGGATTTTATTATAGCAATGTTTATCTTGCCTTTTATTTTATACAATCACAATTGATATTGCTGTAGTGTAAAATGAGAAATGAGACATTAAACATATATTTTATGGATTAAAAATTAGTGGAACCGCAGTATTTTTGCTTCAGAATGAAAAAGACCCCAAATTTGCAAACATAATGCATCTTGTTCTTCTAAATAACTCTTAGATATTGACATGTTATCGTTCTGCACAGAAGAAAAATCTAGAACAAGGAAGGAGTCCTTGGCTGAATTAAAGCAGTGTGTTTTCTGTTCACAGTAGTTACAGTTTGTGTTTGCTTACAGTTTTGTCTCCTGCAGCTTCTGTTAATATTAATCTCACGTATAACTTAGATCCTGTTTTCACACTTTTGCCAATTCTATTCTTCTGATTTTCTGTTGCTTGATGTTTTGTAGATTTACATAAATGTACAATGATAACAGAAAAAAGAATAAATTATTGATTAACCATAAAGGCTTGATTCAATCCAGATTTTATAACTACTGATGAAATAACTAAAGAAAATTATATCTCCAACTATGATATGGCATTCACATATAAATTAGTTCAGATGCTATTTACTAATAAATGCTATTAGTTTCCATATTACATGATATGTAATATTAGTGAAGCCTAAAAAATGTTTGTGTGCATGTGTGTTTGTTGTGTGTGTGTTATGAGAAACAGTATGAAAGGTGCAATAAAACCTGAGCTACATTTTCAATTTTCTGAAGACATGAAGCCATGATGTCATATTAATTTTTTCATATATATACCCCCTTGTATTATTTATAAAAAATAACAAAGCAGGATAAAACAAATAAATAAACTTTAAAAAGAATTGAAGACAAAATAGGATATACCTGCTGTGGAAGTAAGGAAAGGCTCAGCAGGTATATCTGAAGAAATGAATAAACAGTTTAAGGAAATGTCATGGCAAACAGATATAGCTCAGGTTGCCAGCAAATGTTACAATACTACAAAGAATACTTTAGAAATAGACAATTGCTGAAAAAAGATTGAGTTGGCAGATTTACAGGATCACAGCAGAAGAAATAACTGAAAGACAAAAGAGTATAAGAGAAAACTGGAACAATCAATCTGACTACTTATCTCTAAAATTAATGACCTGACCTCTGATTAGAACTTAATGGATGAAGAACATGCTCACCAGGTGTACTTTCCTAGAAACTTACAGAAACCTAAAAACATTTTGTTCAGATCTGTAATCCAAATACGAAAGAAAAAAATAGAAGATTAAATGGGATGGTGAAAGAATATCCTTCTTCCAAGATATCTGTGAAGTCTACACAGCAGTGGCAGAACTACTGACAGAAAAACCTTGGGGGTGATCAGTGGTCTAGAGACATACAAATGTAAATAAATAAATGTAATAAATAAAAAATAGAAAGTCAAATCTATTTTATTTATATTTATTAAATTAACTTACATTAATTTCAATTGTTGATTTGTTTTAGAAAGAAAAGGGACTTTAGAAAGAAAAAGGACTTTACAGATGAACAAAAGCTTTTCTCCCCCTGCCCCCATTGAATGGATTCAATAGTCTCAGTGAATTCAACAATTCAATCTGAAAAGTTAGTTTGTTTCTTGGATTCAGTGGAATTAGTTTGCAATCAAACTTCCA
>NW_015412665.1:0-1842 GCF_001527695.2 Protobothrops mucrosquamatus | reverse complement strand
AGAGAGAGAGAGAGAGAGAGAGAGAGAGAGAGAGAGAGAGAGAGAGAGAGAGATTCTTCAACCCAGAAACTCATTTCATTAACAATCAACCAGGTGAGAGACACGCAGGGATAGTGTATAAAGAATTTCCCCAATGGGAGAACAACTATAAATTTATATCATCTTCACACTCCAACAACTTATAAAGATATAATATAATTTATCTACTGGGAATCTAGCATACTAGGGATTAGAACAATTGCTTGATTATTTGCCAGGTTATAATTCAGGAGTTGTGTAAACTCACAGATGGATCAATAGTATTTGATTGCTCAAGAGTGTTGATATGGAACTGCCAACCTTTAAAATCAAAGTCATTTTTCCTCAGCTGGAATTGGACACCAGAATTGAATCTGGGTTTTGTTTTCAAATATGGTCCTTCAGATGCCACTAAATTTCATAATATGGGAGGTGGGATGGGATGAACAAAGAAAGAACCCTCTTGAATTGACTTCAATAGCAGGAATGAAGGGATGAAACTTACTTGGCATTACGACCAGCCTAGTGCCACTTCCGAAGATCATCTTATTGTATCCAGTGTTAGACACAATGCTTCCTACCTTGACAATAACATGCCCTCCTCCCAACAGTGCTTTTAAAAAGGCAAGTGGACTTTCTTACTTTTTTTTTCTTGAAAACATTTCACTTCTCATTTAAAAAGAATCTTGTTATCCTGCCTTCAAGTTCTTGAATGCTTCTTGGATGAGAAGCAAAATGTTTTCAAGGAAAGGCACCACCATGACCTGGATGATTGAGAATCTCCATAGACAACATATCTTCCCATTTGTATAAGGAATTAATTATAACTTCCTTTTGAAAAGCTAAATCTCTAGACTTTAGGATGAAAATATTGAGCACTATCCCTTGTAATTATCTCCCAAAAGGATTGTAGAGAGATTGAAATATGGCAAAGTCTGGACAGAAATGCCAAGATTCTCAAACCTTGTCATGATATTCTTCTGGCTGATAACAGAAATTACACAATATTATAGATGCATTTAACCCTGGAAAGTAGACTTTATAACATTTCCACGGCTCCGTTTCCATATCAGTCGTTTAATGGTATTCACTCTCAATTTTGGGAGATCAATGTGTACATTTTCTGCATATTTAAGCATAGTGCAGTTGTCACTTTTTAACATCTTGGATGTTCATTCCTTACTGGTTATCTTTTTCAGTTTATTTATCATATGTATGTGTTTTATGTCATATGTGTGTAATTGCATGAATACCTGGACATATAGACACAAAACAGGAAAATCAGTATTAGGAAAGGACCCTGTTGTGCTGGCCACAGTGGCAAAAATAAAGAGATAAAACTTACTTGGCGTTACGACCAGCCTAGTCCCACTTCCAAAGATCACCTTATTGTTGCCAACGTTAACACACTGTGCTTTCTGTCTTGACAAAAACATCCCTTCCTATTTGCATCAGAATTATGCTTTCCTTTTGAAAAGCTAAGTCTCTAGTCTAGACTTTAGGAATAAAATGCCAAGGATTGTGGCTACTGGAAATCTGAAGCATCATTTGGGCACATAAGCCTATAAAATACTTTTCTTTGGGCTTTAGTTTCTTATTCAGAAAATGTGAATCCACACTGCCCTTTTCATTCCATAATTTCCAGACTCTTCAAATATTTCCTGGCTATTCCTTACTGTGCCATCCAATTTATCAGTTCAGAAAAGGCCTCCGTAAAAATATTAAATCACAGCTTCATTCAAAGAATCAAGACTTCATGGCATCCTGCAATTGTATGTTCATTTATTTGTAAGTAAGCCCCACTGCATTCAGAGCCCTTTACTT
>NW_015412664.1:0-1842 GCF_001527695.2 Protobothrops mucrosquamatus | reverse complement strand
ATGCCTTGGTAAGGCCACACTTGGAATACTGCATCCAGTTTTGGTCACCACGATGTAAAAAAGATGCTGAGACTCTAGAAAGAGTACAGAGAAGAGCAACAAAGATGATCAGGGGACTGGAGGCTAAAACATATAAGGAAAGGTTGATGGAATTGGGTATGTCTAGTTTAATGAAGAGAAGGACAAGAGGGGACATGATAGCAGTGTTCCAATATCTCAGGGGCTGCCACAGAGAAGAGGGAGTCAGGCTATTTTCCAAAGCACCTGAAGGCAGGAAAAGAAGCAACGGATGGAAACTAATCAAGGAGAGAAGCAACCTAGAACTAAGGAGAAACTTTCTGACAGTTAGAACAATTAACCAGTGGAACAACCTGTCTCCAGAAGCGGTGAATGCTCCAACACTGGACGTTTTTAAGAAGAAACTGGACAGCCATTTGTCCGAAATGGTATAGGGTTACCTGCCTGAGCAGGGTGTTGGACTTGATGACCTCCAAGGTCCCTTCCAACTTTATTATTATTGTTATTGTTATTATCTTCCCATCATCCACAGACAAATGGGGGGACAGAGAGACTTAACTCAGTTCTAGACCATTACCTGAGATGCTTTATTAATTATTAACAAGATAATTGGACTGACCTGCTACATTTTGCTGAAGTTGCTTACAATAAAAATGTACACTCCAGTACCATTTCAAGTAGCAAATGGTCAGACTTTTGTTGCAATGCCTGAATTCCCCACTAAAGAACCTGAAATCCCCTCTTTGAAAGTGTGTATCAAAACACCTGGCCAATGGTTAGGAAAGCCCTGGACGAAGCCAGGGAAGCCTACAAAACTCAAGTGGATAAACGTAGGCTGGATCAGAAACTATATCAGGTGGTAGATCGAGTTTTCCTTTCCACAAAGTATCTACAATCATTGCAACCTTCAAAGAAATTAGGACCTAAATTTATAGGACCTTTTCCAGTGAAATGCATCATCAATCCTGTGACTGTTGAGCTTGATTTACCTAAGAATCTATGGAAATCTACCCTGTTTTCCACGGCAGTTTACTAAAACCAGAGATTACTTCCAATCTCAGACCTCCTGCACCCCCGGTCACTATCCTATTATGGTTGAGGGTGAACAACACTTTGAAATTAGACACATTTTGGACTCTCACATACACCATGGGGTGACACAGTATTTAGTTGCTTGGAAGACTCTCCCTTCTGGCCAAAATGAATGGGTGTATAAGAAACATATTCGAGCCCCTAGACTTTTGCAACATTTCCACTCTAACTACCCAGACAAACCCCATTGACTTTTTATATTGTTGTTTCCCTTCCCCTTTTTGTTTTCCCAGGTGGATTTCCTGTTCTTCTAGGGGGGCTGTATGTCAGAACCACAAAACCCTCCTCCATTTCCTTAGCCATATATTCTGCTTTTTGGGGCCTGCCATTCTGTTGGGGGGAGGGGGAGCTTGCATGTGCTTGGGATAACTTTCGCTTTCTATATTCCCCTCCTCCCTCCATCCCCTTGAGATAGGAATGTGTCTCCCTTTATCAGGGAGACGGTTGCAGAGAAATGAAACTGGAGAAGACCTTGAGATTTCATTTCATTTCATTTCATTTTATTTGATTTATATCCCGCCCTTCTCCCGACAGGACTCAGGGCGGCTCACAACATATTTAAAACAAAAACATACCCACAATCCCCGCCAAATAAAACCAATTAAAACCAAATATTTTAAAGTTGTGGTGTTTAAAATTTTCTAAAAAATAAACCCAATTTAAAATCCTCCCTAGGCCAGGCCCGCTTGTTGGAAAAGCCATGTCTTGAGGGCGCGGCGGAAAGTAAGGAGA
>NW_015412663.1:0-1842 GCF_001527695.2 Protobothrops mucrosquamatus | reverse complement strand
TTTCTTGAAATGTAGCTGATATGCTGTAGAATCATGTTTGCATTAATAAAAGGGCATTTTTGACCTGTAATAAAAATGAATTCGATATCATAATCTTAATGTTAATAAATAGGAGTATTCAGTATTCAAGATGCAAGAAGGAAAAAAAATACCCAAGCCCATTAATATGAACCATACGTTATTAAGGAATTCTGCAAAAGCCAACTTTTCAGAGGAGATGGATGCCTTCCTCCAACTATTTCAGCAGCCAGAAAAATCAGTTCAGTTCCACAAAACATCTAATACAGTATGCACAATTAATTTCATGGAAGCTTTAGGATCCATTACAGTTCACAATGTTATTAAACTTCATCATCAGCTGATTTGGCACTGAATGAAAAATAACAAGCACGTTTCCCCAGAGAGAAAGTGAACCAATGTTCCAATTACCACTACTTTCTTTCACAGCAAGATTGTGATAGTGATATTAGTAGTTCATGCCCAGGCATCTGGATTCTGGCCATTTGTGTGTGCAGATACATTACTGGGTTGAGCTTCTCTGCTCTGTTCTTACTGTCGGATGTGGAGAAGTTAGTTGATATGATCTAGAGGTTTTTTGTTTAAGAGACATAACAAGGAAAATGACTTTTTCAAAGGAATGTATTGAGGTTTTGAACAGAATGAGTTTTTAAACAAATCCCCTGCTGTCTAGATTATTACAAATTGAACCCATTCTGCTTAGTCTGTCTACAATGTGCAGAGTCACTTTCAGACTTAAATGGGCAGCATATGAATGAATGAATGAATGAATGAATGAATGAATGAATGAATGAATGAATGATGTAGGATGTATCCTTCTTTTCCCTTTCTGTTCAATATAGCCTTGGAACTACTATCTAAGGCAGGGGTAGTCAACCTTGGCTCTTTTAGCCAAGGTTGACTACCCCTGAATAAGGGATGGGCAATCTCAGCTTTCTTGAACCGCCCAATTACTTTGTAGTAAGATGGGTGGCCAATAAATTTTAGATAGATAGATAGATAGATAGATAGATAGATAGATAGATAAACAGACAGACAGATATTTCAGGAACATCTTCTATCTAGTGGGTCATGTTTCACTGCCTTCTATAATTATGCATTTTGAGAATAGAATATAGATGTCAAGAAACATCCCCTATTGACTAGAATTTAGGCAGACTTGACCCACCAATCAAATATTTTTATTAGGGGGCCCCAACTCACCTTCATGAAGTTTCAGATTGTTCATTGACTCCCAAATTTTTAAAATATGAAAATAATTTAATAAATAGCACTTTAGTAATAATAGCAATAATAATAAAGGCCAAATCCAGTCTAAACATCTGACTGTGTGACCAGCCATAATAATGATTACAATAATGACAACTCAGGACCAACTCTGGGTAACACTCGTCTTACTGCTAGCCATCTCACCTTCAGGACTAGGGATTGAGGGTGAGCAATACGTAGACCTCTCAAAATTAATTGACACCAATTGACCTTTCATCATTTATTTACCATCTATTGACTTCAAGATATTGACTGAGTCCCTTTTGACTCCCAGCCATTTATTTATTTTTTTCAAGTATAATTTTTATTGTTTTCATCATAGAAAAAAACATCACAGATATTTCACAATAATATAAAGAAAACCCCACCCCCCACCCACCCACCCCCCCGGACTTCCCAAACCTAATCCCAGGATACTATTCAGATATAAGTAAGCTACTATTAATATCCCTAACTCCACAAAATGTTATTCTACATGAATAGGTGAAATATATAGAAGAGGAAACAAGTTAACTAAAAACCTAAATTATATTCCACCATTCTATGCTTCTTTTG
>NW_015412662.1:0-1842 GCF_001527695.2 Protobothrops mucrosquamatus | reverse complement strand
CAAAATGCAACAGCCAATCTTCAAACTAGCACTAGATGCCATGAGCATATTACATCTGGGCTTTGGACCTTTCACTGGTTTCCAATACATTTCTGAGTGCAATTTAGACTGAGTGCAATTTAGTATAATTTATATACAGATAAATAGGCTTTAACCTGTAAAGAGCTACACAGCTTGGCAGCAAGGTACTTTCAGGACCACCTCCTTCAAATAATCAAAATCTAATATGAACTGTGGAATTAGGGGAGGCTGAGGTAGAGAAGAAATAGTTTTCTATTTTAGTTCTATTTTCAAAAACAATGAACAACTTTCCAAAGGCAATTAAAGTTCCCACAAGACTGGTCATTTGGAATTTGATCAAAGCAAAGCTGTTTCAGATAGCTTTTAATTAATTCATGAATATAATACCATCAAAAAGTTAACTTAATATGGCTGTTATTGGGATGGTCTTTACATTTAAATTAACTATAAGATTTTTCACAGTTTCACTCTTTTAGTAGTAGTAGTAGTAGTAGTAGTAGCAGCAGCAGCAGCAGCAGCAGCAGCAGCAGCAGCAGCAATTGTTATTTTTGTCCTGTTTTCTACTTTAGGCCATTGAGGCAATTAATTGTTTATAAATAGCCAAACAATAAATTAATTAAAATAATTAAATCATTCATTAAATACACACATACACACACACACACATATATACACACACACCAGTTGCCAAGCATCTGTATTTTGATCACATAACCATGGGGATATTGCAATGGTCCTAAATGTGAAAAATGGAAAGTTGAAGGCTACCTATACATTCTAGTTTCAGATGATATAAAGCTGGGAAAAATGGTTGATAATCACATCAAATTCTGTTGTAATCATTTAAACATATTTAAAAAGCAGTCATAAGCACAATTTCATGAAGCCACTTCCGTTCATTTAGGAATGGAATGGAATGAGATTATTATATAATACACACACATACACATACACAGAGACTGAGGCAATGGCTAAAATCTTGTAAAGTTTTTAGTTTTAAGCAGAAAAATTAGTAAGTTGACATTTAAACAGAATATGAGTTTAATACAGGAACTGGCAACTCCATCGCTAAGTGCTATGATCATTAAGTAGAAAATCATGTGTCCATGATTTTATGATGGCATCTCTCACTCAGTTGTTAAATAACACATCACGTGACTGCAACTTGTGATTTTAGTTCTGCATTCTCCATTATCAGAAGCCAGTTGTGAAAAACACAAGTGGTGACTTTGGGATGTTGCAATGGTTGTAAATGAGCACCAGTTGTGAAATGTCATATGGTAGTTCTAAACCAGGGGTGTCAAACTCGCGACATCACGTGATGTCGCGCAACGTATCGGGCCGGTTTTGCCATTGCCGGCAATGGGGTGGGCGCGGCTTCAGTATGATGAAACCAGCCCATGGGCCAGCAGTTTGACACCCCTGTTCTAAACTGTTAGCTTTGAGTTTTTTAATGACTTGTTTTTAGTAATTCCTCTTGTCTAAATGCCCTTACCTCTGTATTCAAGGGTACAGTTCCATCCTCCCATTTTTGCTTCAACAGCTTGCCATTTTAGGTACTCAGTTCTATGAGCACCTGCAACTCTTTTTTTTTTTTACCAATGCTGAAAATTAAAGTCATATATCTGGAAAGGGTGCATAACCTGAAATTACTGTTGGATAAAAGTATTTGAGGATACCATTCCTAGAGGAAGGGAAATATATTCATGAAAAGGATTTATCTTCAGTTTCCTGGCTCTCTGTGCAGTGCATTTCTAGTGGACCATCACTGGCATAACCCCACATAACAATATTACTCTAACATTTATGCTTGTTAATGAC
>NW_015412661.1:0-1842 GCF_001527695.2 Protobothrops mucrosquamatus | reverse complement strand
TGGCCTAGGGATATTTTAAATTGGATTTTAATCAACTTTTAAAATAAGAAAAGGCCTATTTAAATATATCTTTTAATTTATTTTAAATTTTGTATATTTGTATCAATTGCTCTGTTTTTTAACTGGCTGTAAGCCGCCCTGAGTCCACCAGGAGAAGGGCGGGATATAAATACAATAAACTGAAACTGAAACTGAAAAAAAATCTAGTAGTGATCCCACATTTTCAAGAGATCCCAGGGCAGAAGTGAGGAGGCCCAGAACAGTCCCACCCTCCAATGGAGATCAGGCCTGCTTCCTCCTGTACCTGGTCTGTTTGCCCCCCTAAACAAAATCTATTCCATTTATCTGAAGCCCACATGCATACGCAAGATGATCACACTCATCCAGCCCCACTAAGTGTGTGTGTGTGTGTGTGTGTGTGTGTGTGTGCATGTCTGTTTTCTTTCAAGTCAGTGTTGACTCCTGTTGACTGGCTGGACTAGTCCCTGCAGTTTTCTGGGCAAGCTTTTGAAAGTGCCATTGCCGTTGCCTGCTTCCTAGGGCTTAGAGAGAGTGACTGGCTGAAGATAAGTCAGCTGGCTTTGTGTCTCAAGTGAGACTAGAACCTTCCAGTCTGTTTCTAGCCTGGTGCCTTAACCACTCCCCCAAACTGACTCACAAAGTTTTGTATAGCTGCTGTGAATTGAGCACAAATAATTGACTATCACATATGGCTGACCTCCTCTTATCTTCTGTTATGTAGAAATAAAATACAGAAATCCCATTACTCAGATCCCCTATTTAATAATTACTTCAATACTTTGGAATTCATAGTAATGTTCATTCATTCAAATAGTCATCTCTCCCATTTTTTCATAGTTATGTGAATGGATTCCCCTCTGCCCCTTTGCATTTAGTTTATGTGTGTTCTGCTTTATCTGGTCACTGAAATAAATATTTTCTATCTACCTTATGAAAGTAAAGCTCTTGCAGTCATTTCCTACCAGCTCATCCTTCTCACAGGATTGTTATGATGATACAAACTAAGTCAAAGATGCTTCCTGGCGCTTTTTGAGAAAATGCCTGGATATAAATAAGCCCAGGTAACAGTGCAAGACTTTGAAGAAGGAGAAAAGACCCCTTTATCTCAACAAAGCCTTTATTGAGTTCTTTATTTGTTTCTTGTTAAATCATTTTTGATTATCTTGGAGCTCTGTCTTTCATTCGTCGATGTTTTGACAAAATGTTGTTTTAGCCATTCTTAATAAAATAAACATACATTTTTAAAATCTATATTTCCCTTTAAATAGCTGAAAAGGATAACTTTAAGACTAAGTGACAAATGGTTCTGCCATCTCATTAATCATGTATTTCTCTGGTCACATTAAATGGGCACATACAAACTTTATTTATTTTAAAGGAATTTGCCATTTACTTACAGAACAAGGTGTGCAAACAGGACCCTTTGATTCAGCGGTTCACAGATCCTCTTTCTAGTTTTTTGTTCAACGAGAGCAAAACCGGTACTTGTTGGAAAGCAAAACGCCTTAAATTTTGTTCATTGCCCAAGCACTGCAAAGGCAAATACCACTGAAACCCGATACTATATGTTTATGTTACTAATATTTGAAATGGGAATCCTGGATGGTTTGTAGTCGAGTGTTTGTTTGTTCTGCATTCATGTACCTTAATCCCCTGATGTGCATAGATTATCTCTCAACACAAATATTCCAGCTTTAGGCGAGATTCCTAATTGTGTTGTTTCAACCAGCAAGCCTTGGCAGAGTGTAAATGTGGTTTTATATGTTCTAGATCTAGAAGGCCAAAATAAACTAGAGATGGTGGCAGTGCTGTGTTGCCATC
>NW_015412660.1:0-1842 GCF_001527695.2 Protobothrops mucrosquamatus | reverse complement strand
AGCTATGCTAATACATATTCCATTCCTAATCCTTCATTCTTTCCTCTAACCAACGGTAAAATGGATCCCAAATTTGGTAGTAGTCCGTGTCTTCTTTATCTTTCAATCTCATAGTTAATCTGTCCATCTCTGCACATTCCAATATTTTCCTGATTATTTCTTCTTCTGATGGCAATCCTTCGTTCTTCCAGTATTGTGCAAAGATTATTCTCGCTGCTGTGGTGATGTGGAAAATTAAGAATAAACTCTGCTTATTAATCTTTTCAGGCATTATACCTAGTAAAAAAAGTTCAGGTTTAAAATCAACATGTTCACCTAATATTTTTTCTAACCACATATGTATCTTTCTCCAATAAGGCTTGGCTTTGCCACGTCCACCAAACGTGGTAGTACGTGCCTATATTATCTTTACATTTCCAACATCTATCTGACATAGTTTTAAACATTTTTGCTAATCCTGCTGGCGGCAAGTGCCATCTATAAAACATTTTACACAAGTTTTCTTTATATGAGGTTGACATTGTTAGTCAACCTCCCATAGCATTTACCACTTTTCTAGTTCTATATTATAGCCAAATTTTTTGCCCATCTTATCATTGTTTCTTTAACTTGTTCGCTTTCCATTTCCAATATTAACAAAAAATTATACATTTTCTTAATTTCTTAATTCATCTTACGACCTTTCTTTGCTGCAGTTGTTAATCAGTGCGGTTGTTAAGTTGACAACATGGTTGTTAAGTGAATCTGGCTTTCCCATTGACTTTGCTGGCTACAAGGTCACGAAAAGGGATCCGGTGACCCCGGGACGCTGCAGCCGTCATAAGTACACGCCAGTTGCCAAGCATTTGAAATCTGATCACGTGACCGAGAGATGGTGCAACGGTCATAAGTGTGAAGAAAGGTCATAAGCGCCATTGTGACTTTGAGTGGGCACTCAATGAATGGTTTTAAGTTGAGCACTACCCATGTATAAATTCCAACTTTCAGGATCTGAACTTCTAAATTAAATGAGAGTCTGCTACAACTACAACCAAAACGAAGAGACCCTGAGTTCTAGTCCTACCATAGGCATGAAAGCCAGCTAGATGACTTTGGGGCCAGTCACTCTCTCAAGTGACTGTGTGGAAAATAGGAAAAGGAAGGAATGTAGCATATGTTTGCAGCCTTGAATCGTTCATAAAAAAATAAAGCGGGCTAGAAACGAATGAATAAAAATCAACTAATTTTTTTGCGAGCTAAACCGAATGTCTGTTGCCGAAATGAAACGGCCGGTCACGTTTAGTTAACTCATTAACAACTACAGCCGATTACCGAATTTTAGCAGAACAGTTCTTAGGCAGGAAATAAGTAAAATTGCGGATTTGTTTGTTGCTTGCGTTTAGGAATCTAATCTCTATAATTGTATCTTGAACAACTGAACAGCCTCTCTCTTAAACGATTGCCTATTTGAGGATCAGGCTTGATAATTCGAGATGATGAAGAATTGATTTTGTGGGGTTCGGATGCCATAGCGTTTGTTTCCATCCAGAAATGGTACCGTTGCATCTGCAGTATTATTATTATTATTATTATTATTATTATTATTATTATTATTATTATTATTATTATTATTATTATTATTATTATTATTATTATTATTATTATTATTAATTTAATTTATATACCGCCCTTCTCCCGCAGGACTCAGGGCGGTGCACAGCATATTAAAACAAGTACAAATACAAAATACAAAAAATATAGACCCCTATAAAACCAAATTAAAAACCAAATATTCGAAGCTGTTATTCCTATTAAAATTATTCTTAAAATCATCCCTAAGTAAAATCCTCCCTAGGTCAGGCC
>NW_015412659.1:0-1842 GCF_001527695.2 Protobothrops mucrosquamatus | reverse complement strand
CAGTATGAATTTGGAGAGCAAAATGGGCATCGGCAACAAACACGGAGTGCTTGTGAATGGTTAGGAAGGCACAGACTTTTCTAGACTGTCCTATCCATGTTTTCTGGTAAAATACATGAGAAAATCCTATTTGGGAAAATTCCAATTAGGGTTAGGGTTAGGTAATCATGATCAGGTAGAGCAAAATGGAAATTGGCAAAAAACTCGGAGTACTTAGGAATGGTTAGGAGGGCACTGACTTTTCTCCAATGTCCTATCTATGTTTCTGGTAAAATACACAGAAAAATCCTATTTGGAAAAATTCCAGTTAGGGTTAGGGTTAGGTCACCATGAACATGTAGAGGAAAATGGACATCAGCAACAAACCCAGGATTCTTGGGAATGGTTAGGAAGGCACAGACCTTTGTAGTCTACCCTATCTATGTTTCCTGGCAAAATACATGGCAAAATCCTATTTGGGAAAATTCCACTTAGGGTTAGGGTTAGGTCAGCATGAATTCGGAGAGCAAAATAGACATCGCCAACAAACTCGCAGTGCTTGGGAATGGTTAGGAAGGCGCAGACTTTTGTAGTCTACCCTATCTATGTTTCCTGGTAAAATACATGGGAAAATCCTATTTGGGAAAATTCCACTTAGGGTTAGGTCAGCATGAATTCGGAGAGCAAAATAGACATCGCCAACAAACTCGCAGTGCTTGGAATGGTTAGGAGGGTACTGACTTTCTAGGCTTTCCTTTGTTTCCTGGTAAAATACATGGTAAAATCCTATTTGGGAAAATTCCACTTAGGGTTAGGGTTAGGTCAGCATGAATTCGGAGAGCAAAATAGACATCGCCAACAAACTCGCAGTGCTTGGGAATGGTTAGGAAGGCACAGAGTTTTGTAGTCTACCCTATCTATGTTTCCTGGTAAAATACATGGGAAAATCCTATTTGGGAAAATTCCACTTAGGGTTAGGGTTAGGTCAGCATGAATTTGGAGAGCAAAATAGACATCTCCAACAAATTCGCAGTGCTTGGAATGGTTAGGAGGGTACTGACTTTCTAGGCTTTCCTATGTTTCCTGGTAAAATACATGGGAAAATCCTATTTGGGAAAATTCCACTTAGGGTTAGGGTTAGATCAGCATGAATTCGGAGATCAAAATAGACATCGCCAACAAACTCGCAGTGCTTGGGAATGGTTAAGAAGGCACAGACTTTTGTAGTCTACCCTATCTATGTTTCCTGGTAAAACACATTGGAAAATCCAATTTGGGAAAATTCCAGTTAGGGTTAGGGTTAGGTCAGCATGAAATCGGATTGCAAAATGGACATCACCTACAAACTCACAGTGTTTGAGAATGGTTAGGAGGGCACTGACTTTTCTATGCTTCCCTATATATGTTTCCTGTTAAAATATATGGAAAAATCCTATTTGGGAAAATTTCACTTAGGGTTAGGTTAGGGTTAGATCAGCATGAATTTGGAGAGCAAAATAGACATTTCCAACAAACTCGCAGTGCTTGGGAATGGTTAGGAGAGCACTGACTTTTCTAGAGTGTCCTATCCATGTTTCCTGGTAAAATACATGGGAAAATCCTATTTGGGAAAATTCCATTTAGGGTTAGGGTTAGATCAGTATGAATTTGGAGAGCAAAATGGGCAAACACGGAGTGCTTGTGAATGGTTAGGAAGGCACAGACTTTTCTAGACTGTCCTATCCATGTTTTCTGGTAAAATACATGAGAAAATCCTATTTGGGAAAATTCCAATTAGGGTTAGGGTTAGGTAATCATGATCAGGTAGAGTAAAATGGAAATTGGCAACAAACTCGGAGTACTTAGGAATGGTTAGGAGGGCAC
>NW_015412658.1:10709-12551 GCF_001527695.2 Protobothrops mucrosquamatus | reverse complement strand
ATTAGCTGAACAAGTCAACGTGTGGGAAAATTGTCTTGGATGACGACGTCATCTACTTGTTCAATATGAGCTCGCGCAGAGTTCCCCAACCTTTCCATGTTGGTGGTCCGGAGGGGGGAAGGGGGGAAAGATGGGATGGTTTTGTGGGAGGGCCAGGCATGTGCACCCTGTCAGGGGAAAAACTTGTTAAAAAGAAACAAGAGACAACACACAACAAAATTCTCACTTTAGGATCCAGAGGTTTATTTAAAGTTGACACACAAACTCAGTACTTAATTTACAGACTCCGCCTTCTTTTGCCAGCAGATAGTCGAGGGCGATATGATTTTGTAAAACCGTTAATTAATTAATTCTGTACCAATCACTTCCATCCCATCAACGGTGGTATTAGCCAATTGCTCCAAAAAGATAGAGAACTTCCTACATTGTTTCCACAGCATATTAACACCCACTTGAGGGAATAGAGTTCCCCCCCAAAAAATGGTACCAACCATCGTGCAATATTTCTCTCTTATGCGGCTGGGCTGGAGTTAAAGCCTGGAGATCTATAGGCTCCTTCAGAGGCAACAAACCCAGAAAATCTACACCCAGGTAACAGAGGCCTGCCCATCCCTAGGGGAGCATGCTGTATGCACCCATTGCTCATGTGAATGGGGCTGAGAGCACCCCTGAAGCTCAGACAAGTGGGGCCCTGAGCGTCCACAACACTTGCGCGGGTGGGACGGCGAGCCCCTGTGACACGTTCGCAACGGAGGCCCCAAGCGCCCGTGATCCTTGCATGAGTGGGGCTGTGCACACCAGCCAGCCATTCATGCAACCCAGTTGCGAATAGGCCACAGACCAGTAGTGGGCCATGGCTAATGGGTCCAGGGATGTTTGTGGAGATGGATGTGAGTCAACAAATTCAATAGGGCTGCCATGACCAAATATTTCTAGTTACAGTCACCTGTAAAAAGGAGTGGGCCTTCTATCATGTGGTCAGAACCACCATTTTGGGGGAGGGTTTTGGCAATCCCTCCATGGATGTCCCTGAACAGGTCAGAACATAGTGGCTGCAATTCATGATTTGTGGGATGATGCAGATAAAGATTTGAGATTCGAAAGTCTTCTTCTTGCCCAGTTTTGGACCGTGTCTACAAACCCTTAACCAATTTGCAAAATACCCCTAACAGTTGCCCCAGATGGGTATGGTTTCCTGCCATGTTGAGGTGAGAAATACTTAAAAATATTAATTTAAGCCTTAAAATAGGTTTAACGTAGTTGTTGTTGTTTTTTTCTTTTAATGTAGCAGAATCCCTAGTTGGGTCTCCAAAAATCCAAGGTACAATCCTACGCTTCAGTGATATACCTAAAATGGTCCCTGTGTTTGTCATCCCCATGCCATCCACCCAACTTTTATCTACATCAAGGTTCAGCACCTTCTTAGTGAGCAGCAGATGCTAGTCTGGTGATAAAACCACCAGCTCTTTTGGTGGATGAGAATTTGGTGGACCAGATTTAGGGGTGGACCAGACAGACAGTAAGAATGATTAATCAGTGGAAGAACTTGCCTCTTGGAGTTGTAGGTGCTCCATCACTGGAGGTTTTCACGAAAAGATTGGACAACCATTTGTCCAGGCTGGTTTAAGGACTCCTGACTTGGGCAGGGGGTTGGACCAGAAGACCTCCAAGGTCCCTTCCAGCCCTAGGATTCTATGATTCTATGAAATGTATCTTCTAGTTTGAGGTGGACACCTCACTGTGAGCCCTTTAAAATCCCTCCCAGCATCACTCTTTCCTTCTCTCCTCTGCAAGAATAACTTCACCTGAGGACCTGTCCCTTTCAGTGATGGTGGTCCATCT
>NW_015412658.1:0-1556 GCF_001527695.2 Protobothrops mucrosquamatus | reverse complement strand
GTGCTTTGCTTATAGAGTGGCTGTGCCACCTGGTTAATATAGGGGCGAAAATTGCCTCTGTCTGATTGGAGGAAAGTTAACAGAGTAACAGAGAGTTGGAAGGGACCGTGGAGGTCTTCTAGTCCAGAGCTTTTCAACCTTTTCACCCATTGTACCACTTTTAGGATATGGCAACATCCGAGTACCACCAGTCGCCTAGCAAGGTGTCAAAAACCTGATGACCAAAAAAAAAGGAAAAAAGTGATAAAGTGCAGGTAGTCCTGGACTTACAACAGTTCGCTTAGTGACTGTTCGAAGTTACAATAGCACTGAAACAAGTGGCCCCCAAGCCACAGCCGAGCAAGACACCTGCCTGCCCACCCGGCGGCGCTCTTCCGGCTGTCTGAGGTTTTCATTGTTGTGAGCTTTTCTGTTGAGGATTGGCAGCGGGGGTGGGGTGGGGGGTGTTTGGTTTTTATTCCCCCCATCTGCTGGGTGGTTGCAGCAGGTTTTGCTCACTTCACATGACCCTGGGACACTGTGACCGTCATAAATATGAATCAGTTGCCAAGCATCTGAATGTAAATCACAAGACCCTGGAGATGCTGCAACATTCCAGCTGATGGGTGCTTCTTCTGGGCTCAGCAGAAATGCCATGATCAGTGCCGAGCTCCAGCTGGAGCCTGGCGCTGATCCTGGCGCTTCCGCTGAGCCCTGACAGCCCTGCAGCTCCAGCCGTCTCTTGCTCAGGCTTGTGCGGTGCTGCCACCGGTTCAGCTCATTCCCCTCTCCTGCTACCACTTTTCTAGGATGGTCGCATACCACCTGCCAGGTGCCAATGTACCACAGGTGGTACCCACTGGTTGAAAAGCCCTGTTCTAGTCCAGCCCCCTTTACTGTTTTAGACAAATGGATGTCCAGTCTATTCTTGAAAACCTCTAGTGATGGAGCATCCACAACTTTGGAAGGCAAGTTGTTCCACTGATTTTTCTCACTGTCAGGAAGTTTCTCCTTAGTTCCAGGTTGCTTCTCTCTTTGGTTAGTTTCCATCCGTTGTTTCTTGTCCTGCCTTCAGGTGCTTTGGAGAATAGCTTGACTCCCTCTTCTTTGGGGCAGCCCCTTAGTTGTCACTGGTGCCATGTAGAAACCGAAAGGTGACAAAAATGAATGCCCAAACTACAAGGGAGTATTGTCTAAACTAGGACCTGTGATGAGAAGGATTCTGTTAGATGACAGAATAAGGATTGATGAGAATATTTGTAGCTCAGTCCCAAACGTTGGGTGTCCTTGGTGCTTTCTGAGCTTGATTGTTTGCAGATGTTTCATGACCCAACTGGATAACATCATCATTGCTAAAAAGGGAGTGGGATTTGCATTCTGTATATATACAAATGGCTTGGCCTTTCAGTGTTGGTGGGAATGTTCTTCGTGGTACCAGGATTAGGCTGTTGTTAGCATCAGCAGGGCTAGAAATGAGTGGGGTTTGTGGGGAGGAGGAGGGGGGAGGAGGAGGAGGAGGAGGAGGAGGAGGAGGAGGAGGAGGACTGTGGGGTCCTTGGTATTCTGTGAGGTTGGTT